>NW_026728907.1:420000-437500 GCF_030272615.1 Cryptomeria japonica
TGAAGCACCCACGGGAGCCGGAGCATGACGATGCAGAGTCTCGGTTCACAGGAGCCTGGGAAGAACATCCCGTACGGAACCCTTTACCCGAAAACATCCGAACCGCACATGCTCGCGACAGTCCTGCCGTTAGAGAATGCACCGTGCACGCGACCGAGTAAGGCCACTCAGAGACATCCATTTCCCAGGTATATGCCCCCTACGCACTTTTGGTGGCGCAACTCGCACGAACAGTCCCACCTCGACCCCGTAAACAAGCTTTTTTGCCTCGAAGAGTTCGTCGGAGACGAAGAAGCAACCTTCAGTGCAAACGTAGCACTCTTTTGTGCAACCGCCCAAACAACGCCCCCTCTACCCTCTGTCGAAACACTCGGCATTGCTGCTCCCTAAGGTGAGCTTCTCCTCATAGGCAATTCCGCTCTTATCCGGTCACGTTTGTGTGCCCGAATTTCGCAAGGCAACCTCCATGGGACATGGAAAAGACTCGAGAAGAGAGCTCGCTCACGGGAGAGAGAAGCCAAGGAGACCACGAGAGTGCTGAGAGTGGGACAGCGCTGAATAGGCGGGAGAAGCCTGCGCGTATAAACGGAGATATATATCCAATTGCAACGAAGGAACGTGCCAAAGATCGAGAACAATGGCAGAAATGCTAGTAACGTGCACTTCGGGACCAACGCATCACCGGAAGACAACCGCCAAACATCGAAAGAGTCGCGATGCTCCGCAACCTACGTGCAAAGCGGTCGCACACCGGGTAAGGGAGTGAGAGCCCCAAACATAGCTGGGCGAGGCGCTCACTCCGCTCTTTAATATCTCGTTAATACCGCCAAGGAAATGGCACAAGCACACACACACAAGCATCCTCGGAAGAGGACAGTTCGAGTGACAGGTCAAATCCAAGAGTTCCGAAGACTACCTCCAGGAACAATCGGGAACAAGACCGATTACAAGTCGTCGAGTCTGTTACTGGGCGAACACGAGATGCGCACAGGAAATCGATCAGCCCTCACAATGGCCCAAGGCCAGAGATCGGACTGCTACGATTTACCCCAACAATCATCGTGCCACTCTTCGCAGAGAGGTGATAGACGCCAACGAGCCCGCGCATAGCAATCGAGGTGTAAAAAGGGCGTTGAAGGCAGGAAGCCTGGACGAAAGAGGCTACGAGGTCACCTCGAAGCGGTCTAAGAATCGGGCGCACTTGGGGCGACTACCAGTGCCAACCCCTTATCCCGCGGTGCGTCCGACACACAGAAATTTCCAAGGCGGCCAAGGAGCCTCCCCGCATAGCAATCGGGGTGTGAGGTTACGGATGCAGCATTGATAGCAATCGAGGTGTGAGGCGAAGGATGCAGAAGTGAGAGCCGAGGGATGTAGCAGAGATAGCAATCGGGGTGTGTGATGCAGAAGAGATAGCAATCGAGGTGTGCGGTGGGAAGGGCCCAGCAGCCAGAATGCATGAAGCGACGGATGAAGCAGTGATGACAACCGGGCTGTGAGGAGAGGAGGGATGCAGCCAAGAAAGCAATCAGGGCTCGAGGCAAGGGATGCATCAAGGATAGCAATCATGTTGTGAGGCGAGATTCCAAAGGCTAAACGTGAGAGGCTGCAGGGTCGACTCAGAGAGGTCTATGCATGTGAGAGGCTGAAAGCAAGGTCGACTCGGAGCGGTCTATGCATCGGGCGCGCTTGGGGCGACTACCAGTGCCAACCCCTTATCCCGCGACGCGTCCGACAAAGAGAACGTTCCAAGGCGGCAGAGGAGGTTACCAGCCGAAGGATGCAGTAGCAATAACAGGTATAGTTCCGCGGCGGCCGAGAAGACTCACCGCATAGGAATCGGGATGCGAGGCGAGGGATGCGGCGGGAAGGCCCCGACGGCTAAACGGAAGAGGCTGCAGGGCCGCCTCGGAATGGTCCAAGCATCGGATGCGATTGGGACGACTACCAGTGCCAACCCCTTATCCCGCGATGCGTCCGATACACAGATAGTTCCAAGGCGGCCGAGGAGCCTCACCGCATATCAATCGGGGTGCGAGGCGAGGGATGGGGCGGGAAGGCCCCAACGGCTAGACGGAAGAGGCTTCAGGGCCACCTCGGAATGGTCCAAGCATCGGACGCGCTTGGGGCGACTGCCAGTGCCAACCCCTTATCCCGCGATGCGTCCGATACACAGATGGTTCCAAGGCGGCCGAGGAGCCTCACCGCATAGCAATCGGGGGTGCGAGGCGAGGGATGGGGCGGGAAGGCCCCAACGGCTAGACGGAAGAGGCTTCAGGGCCGCCTAGGAATGGTCCAAGCATCGGACACGCTTGGGGCGACTACCAGTGACAGCCCCCTATCCCGCGATGCGTCCGATACGAAGATGGTTCCAAGGCGGCCGAGGAGCCTCACCGCATAGCAATCGGGGTGCGAGGTGGGGGATGCGGCGAGATGGCCCCAACGGCTAGACGGAAGAGGCCACAGGGCCGCGTCGGAATAGTCCAAGCATCGGACGCGCTTGGGGCGACTACCAGTGACAACCCCTTATCCCGCGATGCGTCCGATACGAAGATAGTTCCAAGGCGGCCGAGGAGCCTCACCGCATAGCAATCGGGGTGCGAGGTGGGGGATGCGGCGAGATGGCCCCAACGGCTAGACGGAAGAGGCTGCAGGGCCGCCTCGGAATAGTCCAAGCATCGGACGCGCTTGGGGCCACTACCAGTGACAACCCCTTATCCCGCGATGCGTCCGATACGAAGATAGTTCCAAGGCGGCCGAAGAGCCTCACCGCATAGCAATCGGGGTGCGAGGTGGGGGATGCGGCGAGATGGCCCCAACGGCTAGACGGAAGAGGCCACAGGGCCGCCTCGGAATAGTCCAAGCATCGGACGCGCTTGGGGCGACTACCAGTGACAACCCCTTATCCCGCGATGCGTCCGATACGAAGATAGTTCCCAGGCGGCCGAGGAGCCTCACCGCATAGCAATCGGGGTGCGAGGCGAGGGATGCGGCGAGATGGCCCCAAAGGCTAGACGGAAGAGGCTGCAGGGCTGCCTCGGAATAGTCCAAGCATCGGACGCGCTTGGGGCGACTACCACTGCCAACCCCTTATCCCGCGATGCGTCCGATACACAGATAGTTCCGAGGCGGCCGAGGAGGTGGGGGATGCAGCGAGATGGCCCCAACGGCTAGACGGAAGAGGCTGCAGGGCCGCCTCGGAATAGTCCAAGCATCGGACGCGCTTGGGGCGACTACCAGTGACAACCCCTTATCCCGCGATGCGTCCGATACACAGATAGTTCCGAGGCGGCCAAGGAGCCTCACCGCATAGCAATCGTGGTGCGAGGTGGGGGATGCGGCGAGATGGCCCCAACGGCTAGACGGAAGAGGCTGCAGGGCCGCCTCGGAATGGTCCAAGCATCGGATGCGCTTGGGGCGACTACCACTGCCAACCCCTTATCCCGCGATGCGTCCGATACACAGATAGTTCCAAGGCGGCCGAGGAGCCTCACAGCATAGCAATCAGGGTGCGAGGCGAGGGATGCGGCGAGAAAGCCCCAACGGCTAGAGGGAAGAGGCTTCAGGTCCGCCTCGGAATGGTCCAAGCATCGGACGCGCTTGGGGCGACTACCAGTGACAACCCCTTATCCCGCGACGCGTCCGATACACAGATAGTTCCAAGGCGGCCGAGGAGCCTCACCGCATAGCAATCGGGGTGCGAGGCGAGGGATGCGTCGAGAAGGACCCAACGGCTACACGGAAGAGGCTTCGGGGCCGCCTCGGAATGGTCCAAGCATCGGACGCACTTGGGGCGACTACCAGTGACAACCCCTTATCCCGCGACGCGTCCGATACACAGATAGTTCCAAGGCGGCCGAGGAGCCTCACCGCATAGCAATCGGGGTGCGAGGCGAGGGATGCGGCGAGAAGGACCCAACGGCTAGACGGAAGAGGCTTCGGGGCCGCCTCGGAATGGTCCAAGCATCGGACGCGCTTGGGGCGACTACCAGTGACAACCCCTTATCCCGCGACGCGTCCGATACACAGATAGTTCCAAGGCGGCCGAGGAGCCTCACCGCATAGCAATCGGGGTGCGAGGCGAGGGATGCGGCGAGAAGGACCCAACGGCTAGACGGAAGAGGCTTCGGGTCCGCCTCGGAATGGTCCAAGCATCGGACGCGCTTGGGGCGACTACCAGTGACAACCCCTTATCCCGCGACGCGTCCGATACACAGATAGTTCCAAGGCGGCCGAGGAGCCTCACCGCATAGCAATCGGGGTGCGAGGCGAGGGATGCGGCGAGAAGGACCCAACGGCTAGACGGAAGAGGCTTCGGGTCCGCCTCGGAATGGTCCAAGCATCGGACGCGCTTGGGGCGACTACCAGTGACAACCCCTTATCCCGCGACGCGTCCGATACACAGATAGTTCCAAGGCGGCCGAGGAGCCTCACCGCATAGCAATCGGGGTGCGAGGCGAGGGATGCGGCGAGAAGGACCCAACGGCTAGACGGAAGAGGCTTCGGGTCCGCCTCGGAATGGTCCAAGCATCGGACGCGCTTGGGGCGACTACCAGTGACAACCCCTTATCCCGCGACGCGTCCGATACACAGATAGTTCCGAGGCGGCCGAGGAGCCTCACCGCATAGCAATCGGGGTGCGAGGCGAAGGATGCGGCGAGAAGGACCCAACGGCTAGACGGAAGAGGCTTCGGGTCCGCCTCGGAATGGTCCAAGCATCGGACGCGCTTGGGGCGACTACCAGTGACAACCCCTTATCCCGCGACGCGTCCGATACACAGATAGTTCCAAGGCGGCCGAGGAGCCTCACCGCATAGCAATCGGGGTGCGAGGCGAGGGATGCGGCGAGAAGGACCCAACGGCTAGACGGAAGAGGCTTCAGGGCCGCCTCGGAATGGTCCAAGCATCGAACGCGCTTGGGGCGACTACCAGTGACAACCCCTTATCCCGCGACGCGTCCGATACACAGATAGTTCCGAGGCGGCCGAGGAGCCTCACCGCATAGCAATCGGGGTGCGAGGCGAGGGATGCGGCGAGAAGGACCCAACGGCTAGACGGAAGAGGCTTCAGGGCCGCCTCGGAATGGTCCAAGCATCGGACGCGCTTGGGGCGACTACCAGTGACAACCCCTTATCCCGCGACGCGTCCGATACACAGATAGTTCCGAGGCGGCCGAGGAGCCTCACCGCATAGCAATCGGGGTGCGAGGCGAGGGATGCGGCGAGAAGGACCCAACGGCTAGACGGAAGAGGCTTCAGGGCCGCCTCGGAATGGTCCAAGCATCGGACGCGCTTGGGGCGACTACCAATGACAACCCCTTATCCCGCGACGCGTCCGATACACAGATAGTTCCGAGGCGGCCGAGGAGCCTCACCGCATAGCAATCGGGGTGCGAGGCGAGGGATGCGGCGAGAAGGACCCAACGGCTAGACGGAAGAGGCTTCAGGGCCGCCTCGGAATGGTCCAAGCATCGGACGCGCTTGGGGCGACTACCAGTGACAATCCCTTATCCCGCGACGCGTCCGATACACAGATAGTTCCGAGGCGGCCGAGGAGCCTCACCGCATAGCAATCGGGGTGCGAGGCGAGGGATGCGGCGAGAAGGACCCAACGGCTAGACGGAAGAGGCTTCAGGGCCGCCTCGGAATGGTCCAAGCATCGGACGCGCTTGGGGCGACTACCGTTGCCAACCCCTTATCCCGCGATGCGTCTGATACACAGATAGTTCCGAGGCGGCCGAGGAGCCTCACCGCATAGCAATCGGGTTGCGAGGCAGATTATTGGGAAGGGAACCCCCTGGGATGCGGCTCAAGCAGTGCCCAAAGGGACTGGAATGCGGAATCACATCGAGAGACCCAAATGCTATACGAGGGCTCAAATCGAATTATCGATTTGGCCACGACATGGACGCATCGGAACGACTACCTTTGCCGAACCACTCGCAATTGCATCCATACCGAAACCAATAGACATTTCCGTTAGAGCCCTCGCATAGCATTCGGGAATCTCGCATGCCCCTCTAAATCGACCAATGCTGGCGCTCAATGAAAATCCGAGCGCTACCACCGTTCGAGCGCCAGCATTGGTCGAGTTAGAGGGGCACGGGGGAGAATGCTCCAGTCAACACCTCCCCTATATAAGTTATTTGTCCGATTCTCGCACAACCGTAGTCTGCCTCGTCGAATCAAACAACGGTCCCAGATTCCGACTTCCGTTCCGTAGAGACCCAAAAGCTAGATGGAGGCTCGCAAGAAAGAGAGTCGGCGCATAGCAATCGGGTTTCTCGAACGTTTAGGGACCGAGCTCACTTGCGGATAGGGCAAAATCCGCCAAGCAACCCAAAAGCTAGACGGGGGCTCGAATCGAATCGCCTAGGCGGCCACAACAACGACGTGTTGGATCGACTACCAGTGCCAAACCATTCAGCAAGACTAGTCTGTGTCGAGGCCGGATAGAGATTCTCAGAGAGCGCCCGCATAGCATTTAGGAGACCTGCCGCGTCCCTCACACTCGACAAATGGTGGTGCACGTTTATAAATCCGAGCGATCCCAACCCTTTCAAGCACCAACATCGGTCGAGATAGAGGGGCACGGAGGGGGCTGCGTGAGACAACACAGTCCCCTATATAAGTTATTTGTCCGATTCTCACACATCCGAAGAATGGTCATCAAATCGGACAACAGCCCAAACTTCCGACTTCCGTCCCAGAAAGCCCAAGAGCTATCTAAAACGTTCATGGCCGGAACTCGATCGCGGCTATACCAGTCCGCCAAGCAACCCAAAAGCTAGACTGGAGCTCTAGTCGAATCACCTCTGTGGCCATTGCAAGGACGTGTTGGAGCGACTACCATTGCCGAACCATTCCGCAGGTCGAGTCCATACCAAGGCCGCATAGAGATTCACGATGAGCTCCTGCATAGCAATCAGGAGACTTGCCGTGTCCATCACAATCGATAAATCCTGGTGCAAGATTTTTGCATCCGAGCGCTCCAACCAGTCGAGCACCAGCATCAATCGACATAAACGGGCACGGGGGGAGGATGCTCGAGAACACTACCTCCCCTATATAAGTTATTTGTCCGATTCTCAAGCAGCCGAAGTCTGGTCATCGAATCGGGTCAAAGACCACAACTTCCGACTTTACCCACAATGCAAGTCATCGAATCGAACATCGGCCCCCGAGTCGGACTCCATGCGTATGTCAGGTCATCGGACCCAAATTCCGCCTTCCTGCGCATGGCGGGCCATCAATATCAACTCGGTCATCGGACCCAAACTCCGCCTTTTTGCGTATGGCACGCCTTCAAATCGGTCATCGGACCCAAATTCCGCCTTCCTGTGCATGGCGGGCCATCAACATCAACTCGGTCATCGGACCCAAATTCCGCCTTTCTGCGCATGGCACGCCATCAACTCGGTCATCGGACCCAAATTCCGCCTTCCTGCGCATGGCAGGTCATCGGACACAAATTCAGACCTCGCCAATATGCCTACGTATCGAATCGGTCATCGGACCCAACTTCCGACTTCATCCATACTGTAGGGTCTTTGAGGTTGGCGCGGTGCGCTCAACCCAGGGAGTCGACCCATCGAAGCATACACCTCCCCTATATAAGCTATTTGTCCGATTCCCACACCTGTGTAGTTTGCACCTCTGACCAGGACATCGACCCCAACTTCCGAACTCGACTGCAACGACGGCACCAGCGCCTTGGTGCGCACCTTGCGACGCACAGTCCCAACATTCGCCTTCCTGCACATGGCAGGTCATCGGACCCAAATTCCGACCTCGCGAGTATGCCTACATATCGAATCGGTCATCGGACCCAACTTCCAACTTCATCCATACCGTAGGGTCTTTGAGGTTGGCGCGGTGCGCTCAACCCGGGGAGTCGACCCAACGAAGCATACACCTCCCCTATATAAGCTATTTGTCCGATTCCCACACCTGTGTAGTTTGCACCTCCGATCAAGACATCGACCCCAACTTCCGAACTCGCCTCCAACGACCGAACCAGCGCCTTGGTGCGCACCTTGCAACGCACAGTGCCAACATTCGCCTTCCTGCACGTGGCAGGTCATCGGACCCAAATTCCGACCTCGCGAGTATGCCTACATATCGAATCGGTCATCGGACCCAACTTCCGACTTCATCCATACCGTAGGGTCTTTGAGGTTGGCGCGGTGCGCTCAACCCGGGGAGTCGACCCAACGAAGCATACACCTCCCCTATATAAGCTATTTGTCCGATTCCCACACCTGTGTAGCTTGCACCTCCGATCAGGACATCGACCCCAACTTCCGAACTCGACTAAAAAGACCGCACCAGCGCCTTGGTGTGCACCTTGCAACGCACAGTGTCAACATTCGCCTTCCTGCACATGGCAGGTCATCGGACCCAAATTCCGACCTCATGAGCATACCTACTAATCGAATCGGTCATCGGACCCAACTTCCGACTTCATCCATACCGTAGGGTCTTTGAGGTTGGCGCGGTGCGCTCAACCTGGGGAGTCGACCCATCGAAGCATACACCTCCCCTATATAAGCTATTTGTCCGATTCCGACACCTGTGTAGTTTGCACCTCCGCTCAGGACATCGACCCCAACTTCCGAACTCGCCTGCAACGACCGAACCAGCGCCTTGGTGCGCACCAAAAGTGCGCACTTTTGGAGGGCACTTTTCTGCGCTCCAAAGGTGCGCACTTTTGGAGGGCACTTTTTGGAGGGCACTTTTCTGCGCTCCAAAGGTGCGCACTTTTGGAGGGCACTTTTTGGAGGGCACTTTTCTGCGCTCCAAAGGTGCGCACTTTTGGAGGGCACTTTTTGGAGGGCACTTTTCTGCGCTCCAAAGGTGCGCACTTTTGGAGGGCACTTTTTGGAGGGCACTTTTCTGCGCTCCAAAGGTGCGCACTTTTGGAGGGCACTTTTTGGAGGGCACTTTTCTGCGCTCCAAAGGTGCGCACTTTTGGAGGGCACTTTTTGGAGGGCACTTTTCTGCGCTCCAAAGGTGCGCACTTTTGGAGGGCACTTTTTGGAGGGCACTTTTCTGCGCTCCAAAGGTGCGCACTTTTGGAGGGCACTTTTTGGAGGGCACTTTTCTGCGCTCCAAAGGTGCGCACTTTTGGAGGGCACTTTTTGGAGGGCACTTTTCTGCGCTCCAAAGGTGCGCACTTTTGGAGGGCACTTTTTGGAGGGCACTTTTCTGCGCTCCAAAGGTGCGCACTTTTGGAGGGCACTTTTGTGCACTCCAAAGGTGCGCACTTTTGGAGGGCACTTTTCCTGTGCTCCAAAGGTGCACACCTAGGTGAGCACCTTCGACCACACCTTGTAGCACACCAAACTCTGACTTTCGACTTCATCCGCAATGCAGGGTCTTTGAGGTTGGCGCAATGCGCACAACCAGGGGAGTCGACCCATCAAACCCAACACCTCCCCTATATAAGCTATTTGTCTGATTCTCATACATGCGTAGCCTGCAGGAGCAATTAGGACATCGACCCCAACTTTCGGCTTCTAAACGAAAACAAGGTCTTTGAGGTTGGTGTAATGCGAACAACTAGGGGAGTCAACCCATCAAACCCAACACCTCCCCTATATAAGCTATTTGTCTGATTCTCATACATGTGTAGTCTACAGGAGCAATTAGGACATCGACCCCAACTTTTGACTTCTTAACGAAAACAAGGTCTTTGAGGTTGACGTAATGCGCACAACCAGGGGAGTCGACCCATCAAACCCAACACCTCCCCTATATAAGCTATTTGTCCGATTCTCATACATGTGTAGCCTGCAGGAGCCATTAGGACATTGACCCCAACTTTTGACTTCTTAACGAAAACAAGGTCTTTGAGGTTGGCGTAATGCGCACAACCAAGGGAGTTGACCCATCAAACCCAACACCTCCCCTATATAAGCTATTTGTCTGATTCTCATACATGTGTAGCCTGCAACAACGATTAGGACATCCACCCCAACTTCTGAATTCGTCTGCGTTGACCGCACCAAAGGTGCACGCCTTGGTGCTCACCAAAATCCGACTTCCGACTTCTTCTGCTATGCGGGGTCTTTGAGGTTGGCGCAGTGCGCACAACCAGGGGAGTCAACCCACCGAATGCAACACCTCCCCTATATAAGCTATTTGTCTGATTCTCATACATGCGTAGACTGCAGCAATGATTAGGACATCCACCCCAACTTTTGACTTCTTAAACAAGACAGGGTCTTTGAAGTTGGTGCAGTGCACACAACCAGGGGAGTCGACCCATCAAACGCAACACCTCCCCTATATAAAGCTATTTGTCCGATTCTCATACGTGTAGTCTGCAGCAGCGATTAGGACATCGACCCCAACTTCCGAATTCGTTTGCATTGACCGCACCAAAGGTGCACGCCTTGGTGTGCACCCTGGAGTGCACTTTGGTGCTCACCTCGGTGCACACTTTGGTGTGCACCTCGGTGTGCACCAAAGGTGCGCACCTTGGAGCGCACCAAAGGTGTACACTTTGGAGCGCACCACATAGGGTCTTTGAGAGGTTGGCGCAGTGCGCACACCAAGGTGGGTGTTGAGGTGCGTGCCGAGGTGGGTGGGTGCTAGGGTGCGCTCCATGGTGGGTGCCAGGGTGGGTGCGTGCTAGGGTGGATTCCAAAGAGGGTCATAGGGTGGGTGCCAAGGTGGGTTGGTGATATAGTGGGTTCAAAGGTGGGTACTAGGGTGGGTTCCAAGGTGGGTCACAAGTTGGGTGCCAGGATGCGTGGGTGTTAGGTTGGGTGCCAAGGTGGGCTCCTGCGTGGGTGGGTGCTAGGGTGGGTTTCAAGGTGGACGCGAGGGCGGGTGCCAAGGTGGGTAACAAGTTGGGTGTTAGGATGGGTGAGTGCTAGAGTGGGTGCCAAGGTGGGTGGGTGCTAAGGTGGATGCCAAGGTGGTTCACAGGGTGGGTGGGTTCTAGGGTGAGTTCCAAGGTGGGTCACAGGTTCAGTGCTAGGGTGGGTGTCAAGGCGGGTGTCGAGGTGCCTGGGTGCTAGGGTGTGGATGCCAATGTGGGTCATAGGGTGGGTACTAGGGTGGGCTGCAATGTGGGTGCCAAGGTGGGTAACATGCTCGGTGGGTTCTAAATTGGGTGCCAGGGTGGGTGTGCACCCACCTTGCCCGAGGTGGGTGCCAAGGTGCCAGTGTGGGTGGGTGCTAAGGTGGATGCCAAGGTGGGTGAGAAGGTGGGTGATAGGTTGAGTGGTAGGATGGGTGGGTGCCAAGATGGGTCACAGGGTGGGTGCAAGGGTGGGTAGGTGCTAGGGTTGGTGTCAGGGTGGGTGGGTGCTAGGTTGGGTTCCAAGGTGGGTGCGAGGGTGAGTGTCAAGGTGGGTCACAGGTTAGGTGCTAGGATGGGTGAGTGCTAGGGTGCAAAGGTGCCAGGGTGGGTGCTAGGATGGGTCGATGCTAGGGTGAGTGGCAAGGTGGGTCCACAAGTGTCAAGGTGGGTGCCGAGGTGGGTGCCAAGTCGGCGACTGCTATGGTGGATGCCAAGGTGGGTCACGGGGTGGGTGCCAAGTTGCTAGGTTGGGTTCCAAGGTGGGTGCCAACGTGGGTGCTAGGGTGCGTGGGTTAAAGGGTGTGTCACAACGTGGGTGCCAGGATGGGTGCGCACCCACACTGGCCAAGACGGGTGCGGGTGCAAGGTTGGGTTCCAAGCCCGGTCACAGGCTGGGTGCTAGGATGGGTGGGTGCCAAGGTGGGCACCAGGGTGGGTGCACCCACCCTGGCCAAGGTGGGTCACGGGGTGGGTCCTAGGGTGGGTAACGGGGTGGGTACTAAGGTGCGTGCCAAGGTGGGTCATAGGGTGGGTGCCAAGGTGGGCACCAGGGTGGGTGTGCACCAACCCTAGCCAGGGTAGGTCACGGGGTGGTTGTCGGGGTGGGCGTCAAGGAGCCAAGGTGGGTGGCAAGTAGCCAAGTTGCGTGCCAAGGTGGGTGTCGGGGTGGGTGCCAAGGATCCAAGGTGGGTGCCAAGGAACCAAGGTGGGTGTCTGGGTGGGTGCCGAGGTGGGAGCCAGGGTGGGTCCCAAGGTGAGTGCAAAGGTGGGTGCCAGGGTCAAGGTGAGTGCCAATGTGGGTTCCAAGGTGCCAGGGTCAGGGTGAGTGCCAATGTGGGTTCAAAGGTGCTAAGTTGGGTGCGAGGTTGGGTGCGAGGGTGGGTGGGTGCCAAGGTGTGCTAGGTGGAAGCCCGGGTGGGTCGGCATCCCATGGGTGTCGAGTTGGGTGCCTGATGGGTGCTTCTTGTCAAGTTTTAGTCGTCGGGACTCATTTCGAGCCTTAGAGGTCGTTTCTTGTCCGGTTGCCCTGTCTTCGACCTGGGAACCCAATTTTGGTCCTCGGGTCCCATTTTTTTTTGTCTCGCATCCCACTTTTGGCCTGTGGCCTTTTCGGGGTCGATTCTCGTTTTGGGCATCAGAGCATGTTTCTTCTCCTAAAACCCAATATTTGTTTATTAAGTCTCGGAACACATTTTTGTTCTCGTGGACCCATCATGGGTCTTGGAACGCATTTGTGGTCCTTGGGTCCCATTTTGCATCCCGAAACTTGTGTTTTGGTGCTTGATCCCTATTTTGGGTGCCCACCTTGCACCAAGTGCGCACCCGGGGCAAACCGAGCGCCTTGGTGCACCGGGGCAAGATCGAGCGTGCACCCGAGGCGCCCCGAACATGCACCAAGGTGCACTCGGCCCACATGTGAGCGCAGGTCGTTGCGCCCGAGGTGGTGTGTGGGCACTGCGTTGCAGACGGGACACTGCACGCACACGACGCCCCCTCCAGGTGCACGCACGTAGGCCGGGCCGGGTGCACACCCGACGCCCTAGCAAGGTGCGCGCACCCGGGCAGGGCTCACACTTGGCGAACGGGGCGCACTTCGCGAGGGAGGGTGTGCACCTCGACGGGGGTGGGTGGCCGGGGTGGATTCGCACGTGGGTCGCGGTTTGCTAAGTACACACTGCGACAAGCTCATAACGGGTGCGATCATACCAGCATTAGTGCACCGGATCCCATCAGAACTCCGCAGTTAAGCGCGCTTGGGCCGGAGTAGTACTGGGATGGGTGACCTCCCGGGAAGTCCCGGTGTTGCACCCTTTTTTAGTTTTTCGCCGGGCGTCGCAATGCTATTTGAATAAACCTTTTGCCCGTTTGCGTTCTCGTCGGGGCCGGGCCGGGCCGGGGTGCGCTGCCCGCACTACCGCGCGCGCGGGGGCGACACCGAGCGCGCACCCGAGGCACCCCGAGCACACAGGCCACGGTGCAACCCGGGCGTTGTGCGCGCACCCCGGTGCGCCCGAGGTGCTGCGCGCGCACCCAGGTGAAATCGGTGTGCACCTCGGCCAGTGCGCGCTCGGTCGAGTCGCGCACGTTGGCCAAGGTGCACGGTGATGTTTCTTACTCTAAGGTTCCGCACCAGACGCCCGGGACAGGTGAGCGAAGCTGGGCGGGGCCGGGTGCGCGGCCGGGGCAGGTGCACGCAGCTGGAGAGAGCTTTGGAGCACACTTCGGAGCGCACCAATGATGCGCTCCATTCAAAAGTTTCCTGAAAAGGCAAAAAAAGTTGAGATTATAGAATTTCCCACTTGAGAGATTGTAAAAAAAAAAAATTTAAAATGAAGGAAACGCGGGTGCCAAGGTGTGCGCAGCCCAGCCAAGGTGTGCGCACCAAGGCGCCCACCCTGGCGAAGGTGCACGCAAGGTGCGCACCCGAGGCAAACCGGACAATTAACCCAACTTTCGACTTCGCGCGCACCTTGGAGCGCACTTCGGAGCGCTCCTTGGTGCGCACCAATCTTGGGCACCTCGGAGTGCACCATGGCGCCCACCAAGGTGCGCACCCGGGGCAAACCGAGCTCCGACTTCGTGCGCACCTTGGAGCGCACGAAAGGTGCGCACCATGGCGCCCACCAAGGTGCGCAGCCCAGCCAAGGCGTGCGCATCAAGGTGCGCACCCTGGCGAAGGTGCGCACCCGGGGCAAACCGAGCTCCGACTTCGTGCGCACCTTGGAGCGCACAAAAGGTGCGCAACCCAGCCAAGGTGTGCGCACCCCGGTCAAACCGAGCTCCGAATCGTGCGCACCAGAGGTGCACGCCATCGTGCGCACCTTGGAGCACACTTCGGAGCCCTCCTTGGTGCGCGCCGATGTTGCGCACCTCGGAGCGCACCCGGGGAAAACAATGCAATTAACCCGACTTTCGACTTCGTGGGCACCTCGGAGCGCTCTCGGGTTCGCACCTCGGAGCACACCGAGGTGCGCACCTTTGATGCGCTGCCTTCACCAATTTCCAGAAAAGGCAAGAAAACATTGAGAAGGTGTGCGCACCGAGGTGCCCACCCTGGCGAAGGTGCACGCGAGGTGCGCACCCGGGGCAAACCGGGCTCCGACTTCGTGCACGCCGCACCTTGGAGCACACTTCGGAGCGCTCCTTGGTGCGCACCAGGGCGCGCAACCCAGCCGAGGTGCCCACCCCGGCGAAGGTGCACGCGAGGTGCGCACCCGGGGCAAACCGGGCTCCGACTTCGTGCACGCCATGGTGCCCACCGCGGCGAAGGTGCACGCGAGGTGCGCACCCGGGGCAAACCGGGCTCCGACTTCGTGCACGCCGCACCTTGGAGCACACTTCGGAGCGCTCCTTGGTGCGCACCATGGTGCCCACCAGGGCGCGCAACCCCGCCGAAGGTGCACGCGAGGTGCGCACCCGGGGCAAACCGGGCTCCGACTTCGTGCACGCCGCACCTTGGAGCACACTTCGGAGCGCTCCTTGGTGCGCACCATGGTGCCCACCAGGGCGCGCAACCCCGCCGAAGGTGCACGCGAGGTGCGCACCCGGGGCAAACCGGGCTCCGACTTCGTGCACGCCATGGTGCGCACCGCGGCGAAGGTGCGCACCCGGGGCAAACCGGGCTCCGACTTCGTGCACGCCGCACCTTGGAGCACACTTCGGAGCGCTCCTTGGTGCGCACCAGGGCGCGCAACCCAGCCGAGGTGCCCACCCCGGCGAAGGTGCACGCGAGGTGCGTACCCGGGGCAAACCGGGCTCCGACTTCGTGCACGCCGCACCTTGGAGCACACTTCGGAGCGCTCCTTGGTGCGCACCATGGTGCCCACCAGGCCGCGCAACCCAGCCAAGGTGTGCGCACCAAGGTGCACGCGAGGTGCGCACCCGGGGCAAACCGGGGTCCGACTTCGTGCACGCCGCACCTTGGAGCACACATCGGGGCGCTCCCGGGTTCGCACCGGCGTTGCGCACCGTGGTGGGCACCTCGGAGCACACCAAGGTGGGCAGCGAGGTGCGCACCTTTGATGCGATGCCTTCACTAATTTCCATAAAAGGCAAAAAAAAAACGAGATTTTAAAATTTCCGTTTTGAAAGATAGTGAGAAAAAGGGAATGCTGGTGCCATCTTGAGCCCGCCCTGGTGCGCAGCCCAGCCAAGGTGTGCGCACCAAGGTGCCCACCCTGGCGAAGGTGCGCGCCCGGGCAATTAATCCAACTTCCAACTTCGCGCGCGCCAGGGTGGGAGCGCACCCAACAACCGGGCCTGGGAAGAGCCAATGCGAGAAACCCCACCAAACGCTCTGACAAAAAAAGAGGGGGCGCTCCAGTAACCCCGCTTCGGAGCGCACCCTGGGCAAACCCAGCCAAGGTGCCCACCCCGGCCAAGGTGCAGGCGAGGTGCGCACCCGGGGCAAACCGGGCTCCGACAACGTGCACGCCGCACCTTGGAGCACACTTCGTAGCGCTCCCGGGTGCGCACCTCAGAGCACACCAAGGTGGGCAGCGAGGTGCGCACCTTTGATGCGCTGCCTTCACTAATTTCCAGAAAAGGCAAAAAAAAAAGGAGATTTTAAAATTTCCGTTTTGAAAGATAGTGAAAAAAACGGAACGCGCGTGCCATCTTGAGCCCGCCCTGGTGCGCAGCCCAGGTAAGGTGCCCACCCTGGCAAAGGTGCGCACCCGGGCAATTAACCCTACTTCCGACTTCGTGCGCGCCAGGGTGGCAACCGGGCCTCGGAAGAGCCAATGCGAGAAACCCCACCAAACGCTCCGACAAAAAAAGAGGCGGCGCTCCAATAACCCCGCTTCGGAGCGCAGCCGGGGCAAACCCAGCCAAGGTGCCCACCCCGACGAAGGTGCACGCGAGGTGCGCACCCGGGGCAAACCGGGCTCCGACAACGTGCACGCAGCACCTTGGAGCACACTTCGAAGCACTCCCGGGTGCCCACCGGCGTTGCGCACCGTGGTGGGCAGCGAGGTGCGCACCTTTGATGCGCTGCCTTCACTAATTTCCAGAAAAAGGCAAAAAAAAATGAGATTTTAAAATTTCCGTTTTGAAAGATAGTGAAAAAAAAGGAACGCGGGTGCCATCTTGAGCCCGCCCTGGTGCGCAGCCCAGGCAAGGCATGCGCACCAAGGTGCCCACCCGAGGTGCACACCCGGGGCAAACCGGGCTCCGACTTCGTGCAGGCCGCACCTTGGAGCACACTTCGGAGCGCTCCTTGGTGCGCACCATGGTGCCCACCAGGGCGCGCAACCCAGCCAAGGTCTGCACACCAAGGTGCCCACCCCGGCGAAGGTGCACGCGAGGTGCGCACCCGGGGCAAACCGGGCTCCGACTTCGTGCACGCCATGGTGCCCACCGCGGCGAAGGTGCACGCGAGGTGCGCACCCGGGGCAAACCGGGCTCCGACTTCGTGCACGCCGCACCTTGGAGCACACTTCGGAGCGCTCCTTGGTGCGCACCATGGTGCCCACCAGGGCGCGCAACCCAGCCAAGGTGTGCGCACCAAGGTGCACGCGAGGTGCGCACCCGGGGCAAACCGGGGTCCGACTTCGTGCACGCCGCACCTTGGAGCACACATCGGAGCGCTCCCAGGTTCGCACCAGCGTTGCGCACCTTTGATGCGCTGCCTTCACTAATTTCAAGAAAAGGCAAAAAAAAACGAGATTTTAAAATTTCCGTTCTGAAAGATAGTGAAAAAAACGGAACGCGGGTGCCATCTTGAGCCCTTCCTGGTGCGCAGCCCAGGCAAGTTGTGCGCACCAAGGTGCCCACCCTGGCGGAGGTGCGCGCCCGGGGCAATCCGGGCTCCGACTTCGTGCACTGCATGGTGCCCACCAAGGCGCGCAACCCAGCCAAGGTGCCCACCGCAGCGAAGGTGCACGCGAGGTGCGCACCCGAGGTGCACACCCGGGGCAAACCGGGCTCCGACTTCGTGCACGCCGCACCTTGGAGCACACTTCAGAGCGCTCCTTGGTGCGCACCAGGGCGCGCAACCCAGCCGAGGTGCCCACCCCGGCGAAGGTGCACGCGAGGTGCGCACCCGGGGCAAACCGGGCTCCGACTTCGTGCACGCCATGGTGCCCACCGCGGCGAAGGTGCGCACCCGGGGCAAACCGGGCTCCGACTTCGTGCACGCCGCACCTTGGAGCACACTTCGGAGCGCTCCTTGGTGCGCACCATGGTGCCC
>NW_026728907.1:450000-472500 GCF_030272615.1 Cryptomeria japonica
GGATGCGATTGGGACGACTACCAGTGCCAACCCCTTATCCCGCGATGCGTCCGATACACAGATAGTTCCAAGGCGGCCGAGGAGCCTCACCGCATATCAATCGGGGTGCGAGGCGAGGGATGGGGCGGGAAGGCCCCAACGGCTAGACGGAAGAGGCTTCAGGGCCACCTCGGAATGGTCCAAGCATCGGACGCGCTTGGGGCGACTGCCAGTGCCAACCCCTTATCCCGCGATGCGTCCGATACACAGATGGTTCCAAGGCGGCCGAGGAGCCTCACCGCATAGCAATCGGGGGTGCGAGGCGAGGGATGGGGCGGGAAGGCCCCAACGGCTAGACGGAAGAGGCTTCAGGGCCGCCTAGGAATGGTCCAAGCATCGGACACGCTTGGGGCGACTACCAGTGACAGCCCCCTATCCCGCGATGCGTCCGATACGAAGATGGTTCCAAGGCGGCCGAGGAGCCTCACCGCATAGCAATCGGGGTGCGAGGTGGGGGATGCGGCGAGATGGCCCCAACGGCTAGACGGAAGAGGCCACAGGGCCGCGTCGGAATAGTCCAAGCATCGGACGCGCTTGGGGCGACTACCAGTGACAACCCCTTATCCCGCGATGCGTCCGATACGAAGATAGTTCCAAGGCGGCCGAGGAGCCTCACCGCATAGCAATCGGGGTGCGAGGTGGGGGATGCGGCGAGATGGCCCCAACGGCTAGACGGAAGAGGCTGCAGGGCCGCCTCGGAATAGTCCAAGCATCGGACGCGCTTGGGGCCACTACCAGTGACAACCCCTTATCCCGCGATGCGTCCGATACGAAGATAGTTCCAAGGCGGCCGAAGAGCCTCACCGCATAGCAATCGGGGTGCGAGGTGGGGGATGCGGCGAGATGGCCCCAACGGCTAGACGGAAGAGGCCACAGGGCCGCCTCGGAATAGTCCAAGCATCGGACGCGCTTGGGGCGACTACCAGTGACAACCCCTTATCCCGCGATGCGTCCGATACGAAGATAGTTCCCAGGCGGCCGAGGAGCCTCACCGCATAGCAATCGGGGTGCGAGGCGAGGGATGCGGCGAGATGGCCCCAAAGGCTAGACGGAAGAGGCTGCAGGGCTGCCTCGGAATAGTCCAAGCATCGGACGCGCTTGGGGCGACTACCACTGCCAACCCCTTATCCCGCGATGCGTCCGATACACAGATAGTTCCGAGGCGGCCGAGGAGGTGGGGGATGCAGCGAGATGGCCCCAACGGCTAGACGGAAGAGGCTGCAGGGCCGCCTCGGAATAGTCCAAGCATCGGACGCGCTTGGGGCGACTACCAGTGACAACCCCTTATCCCGCGATGCGTCCGATACACAGATAGTTCCGAGGCGGCCAAGGAGCCTCACCGCATAGCAATCGTGGTGCGAGGTGGGGGATGCGGCGAGATGGCCCCAACGGCTAGACGGAAGAGGCTGCAGGGCCGCCTCGGAATGGTCCAAGCATCGGATGCGCTTGGGGCGACTACCACTGCCAACCCCTTATCCCGCGATGCGTCCGATACACAGATAGTTCCAAGGCGGCCGAGGAGCCTCACAGCATAGCAATCAGGGTGCGAGGCGAGGGATGCGGCGAGAAAGCCCCAACGGCTAGAGGGAAGAGGCTTCAGGTCCGCCTCGGAATGGTCCAAGCATCGGACGCGCTTGGGGCGACTACCAGTGACAACCCCTTATCCCGCGACGCGTCCGATACACAGATAGTTCCAAGGCGGCCGAGGAGCCTCACCGCATAGCAATCGGGGTGCGAGGCGAGGGATGCGGCGAGAAGGACCCAACGGCTACACGGAAGAGGCTTCGGGGCCGCCTCGGAATGGTCCAAGCATCGGACGCGCTTGGGGCGACTACCAGTGACAACCCCTTATCCCGCGACGCGTCCGATACACAGATAGTTCCAAGGCGGCCGAGGAGCCTCACCGCATAGCAATCGGGGTGCGAGGCGAGGGATGCGGCGAGAAGGACCCAACGGCTAGACGGAAGAGGCTTCGGGGCCGCCTCGGAATGGTCCAAGCATCGGACGCGCTTGGGGCGACTACCAGTGACAACCCCTTATCCCGCGACGCGTCCGATACACAGATAGTTCCAAGGCGGCCGAGGAGCCTCACCGCATAGCAATCGGGGTGCGAGGCGAGGGATGCGGCGAGAAGGACCCAACGGCTAGACGGAAGAGGCTTCGGGTCCGCCTCGGAATGGTCCAAGCATCGGACGCGCTTGGGGCGACTACCAGTGACAACCCCTTATCCCGCGACGCGTCCGATACACAGATAGTTCCAAGGCGGCCGAGGAGCCTCACCGCATAGCAATCGGGGTGCGAGGCGAGGGATGCGGCGAGAAGGACCCAACGGCTAGACGGAAGAGGCTTCGGGTCCGCCTCGGAATGGTCCAAGCATCGGACGCGCTTGGGGCGACTACCAGTGACAACCCCTTATCCCGCGACGCGTCCGATACACAGATAGTTCCAAGGCGGCCGAGGAGCCTCACCGCATAGCAATCGGGGTGCGAGGCGAGGGATGCGGCGAGAAGGACCCAACGGCTAGACGGAAGAGGCTTCGGGTCCGCCTCGGAATGGTCCAAGCATCGGACGCGCTTGGGGCGACTACCAGTGACAACCCCTTATCCCGCGACGCGTCCGATACACAGATAGTTCCGAGGCGGCCGAGGAGCCTCACCGCATAGCAATCGGGGTGCGAGGCGAAGGATGCGGCGAGAAGGACCCAACGGCTAGACGGAAGAGGCTTCGGGTCCGCCTCGGAATGGTCCAAGCATCGGACGCGCTTGGGGCGACTACCAGTGACAACCCCTTATCCCGCGACGCGTCCGATACACAGATAGTTCCAAGGCGGCCGAGGAGCCTCACCGCATAGCAATCGGGGTGCGAGGCGAGGGATGCGGCGAGAAGGACCCAACGGCTAGACGGAAGAGGCTTCAGGGCCGCCTCGGAATGGTCCAAGCATCGAACGCGCTTGGGGCGACTACCAGTGACAACCCCTTATCCCGCGACGCGTCCGATACACAGATAGTTCCGAGGCGGCCGAGGAGCCTCACCGCATAGCAATCGGGGTGCGAGGCGAGGGATGCGGCGAGAAGGACCCAACGGCTAGACGGAAGAGGCTTCAGGGCCGCCTCGGAATGGTCCAAGCATCGGACGCGCTTGGGGCGACTACCAGTGACAACCCCTTATCCCGCGACGCGTCCGATACACAGATAGTTCCGAGGCGGCCGAGGAGCCTCATCGCATAGCAATCGGGGTGCGAGGCGAGGGATGCGGCGAGAAGGACCCAACGGCTAGACGGAAGAGGCTTCAGGGCCGCCTCGGAATGGTCCAAGCATCGGACGCGCTTGGGGCGACTACCAATGACAACCCCTTATCCCGCGACGCGTCCGATACACAGATAGTTCCGAGGCGGCCGAGGAGCCTCACCGCATAGCAATCGGGGTGCGAGGCGAGGGATGCGGCGAGAAGGACCCAACGGCTAGACGGAAGAGGCTTCAGGGCCGCCTCGGAATGGTCCAAGCATCGGACGCGCTTGGGGCGACTACCAGTGACAACCCCTTATCCCGCGACGCGTCCGATACACAGATAGTTCCGAGGCGGCCGAGGAGCCTCACCGCATAGCAATCGGGGTGCGAGGCGAGGGATGCGGCGAGAAGGACCCAACGGCTAGACGGAAGAGGCTTCAGGGCCGCCTCGGAATGGTCCAAGCATCGGACGCGCTTGGGGCGACTACCGTTGCCAACCCCTTATCCCGCGATGCGTCTGATACACAGATAGTTCCGAGGCGGCCGAGGAGCCTCACCGCATAGCAATCGGGTTGCGAGGCAGATTATTGGGAAGGGAACCCCCTGGGATGCGGCTCAAGCAGTGCCCAAAGGGACTGGAATGCGGAATCACATCGAGAGACCCAAATGCTATACGAGGGCTCAAATCGAATTATCGATTTGGCCACGACATGGACGCATCGGAACGACTACCTTTGCCGAACCACTCGCAATTGCATCCATACCGAAACCAATAGACATTTCCGTTAGAGCCCTCGCATAGCATTCGGGAATCTCGCATGCCCCTCTAAATCGACCAATGCTGGCGCTCAATGAAAATCCGAGCGCTACCACCGTTCGAGCGCCAGCATTGGTCGAGTTAGAGGGGCACGGGGGAGAATGCTCCAGTCAACACCTCCCCTATATAAGTTATTTGTCCGATTCTCGCACAACCGTAGTCTGCCTCGTCGAATCAAACAACGGTCCCAGATTCCGACTTCCGTTCCGTAGAGACCCAAAAGCTAGATGGAGGCTCGCAAGAAAGAGAGTCGGCGCATAGCAATCGGGTTTCTCGAACGTTTAGGGACCGAGCTCACTTGCGGATAGGGCAAAATCCGCCAAGCAACCCAAAAGCTAGACGGGGGCTCGAATCGAATCGCCTAGGCGGCCACAACAACGACGTGTTGGATCGACTACCAGTGCCAAACCATTCAGCAAGACTAGTCTGTGTCGAGGCCGGATAGAGATTCTCAGAGAGCGCCCGCATAGCATTTAGGAGACCTGCCGCGTCCCTCACACTCGACAAATGGTGGTGCACGTTTATAAATCCGAGCGATCCCAACCCTTTCAAGCACCAACATCGGTCGAGATAGAGGGGCACGGAGGGGGCTGCGTGAGACAACACAGTCCCCTATATAAGTTATTTGTCCGATTCTCACACATCCGAAGAATGGTCATCAAATCGGACAACAGCCCAAACTTCCGACTTCCGTCCCAGAAAGCCCAAGAGCTATCTAAAACGTTCATGGCCGGAACTCGATCGCGGCTATACCAGTCCGCCAAGCAACCCAAAAGCTAGACTGGAGCTCTAGTCGAATCACCTCTGTGGCCATTGCAAGGACGTGTTGGAGCGACTACCATTGCCGAACCATTCCGCAGGTCGAGTCCATACCAAGGCCGCATAGAGATTCACGATGAGCTCCTGCATAGCAATCAGGAGACTTGCCGTGTCCATCACAATCGATAAATCCTGGTGCAAGATTTTTGCATCCGAGCGCTCCAACCAGTCGAGCACCAGCATCAATCGACATAAACGGGCACGGGGGGAGGATGCTCGAGAACACTACCTCCCCTATATAAGTTATTTGTCCGATTCTCAAGCAGCCGAAGTCTGGTCATCGAATCGGGTCAAAGACCACAACTTCCGACTTTACCCACAATGCAAGTCATCGAATCGAACATCGGCCCCCGAGTCGGACTCCATGCGTATGTCAGGTCATCGGACCCAAATTCCGCCTTCCTGCGCATGGCGGGCCATCAATATCAACTCGGTCATCGGACCCAAACTCCGCCTTTTTGCGTATGGCACGCCTTCAAATCGGTCATCGGACCCAAATTCCGCCTTCCTGTGCATGGCGGGCCATCAACATCAACTCGGTCATCGGACCCAAATTCCGCCTTTCTGCGCATGGCACGCCATCAACTCGGTCATCGGACCCAAATTCCGCCTTCCTGCGCATGGCAGGTCATCGGACACAAATTCAGACCTCGCCAATATGCCTACGTATCGAATCGGTCATCGGACCCAACTTCCGACTTCATCCATACTGTAGGGTCTTTGAGGTTGGCGCGGTGCGCTCAACCCAGGGAGTCGACCCATCGAAGCATACACCTCCCCTATATAAGCTATTTGTCCGATTCCCACACCTGTGTAGTTTGCACCTCTGACCAGGACATCGACCCCAACTTCCGAACTCGACTGCAACGACGGCACCAGCGCCTTGGTGCGCACCTTGCGACGCACAGTCCCAACATTCGCCTTCCTGCACATGGCAGGTCATCGGACCCAAATTCCGACCTCGCGAGTATGCCTACATATCGAATCGGTCATCGGACCCAACTTCCGACTTCATCCATACCGTAGGGTCTTTGAGGTTGGCGCGGTGCGCTCAACCCGGGGAGTCGACCCAACGAAGCATACACCTCCCCTATATAAGCTATTTGTCCGATTCCCACACCTGTGTAGTTTGCACCTCCGATCAAGACATCGACCCCAACTTCCGAACTCGCCTCCAACGACCGAACCAGCGCCTTGGTGCGCACCTTGCAACGCACAGTGCCAACATTCGCCTTCCTGCACGTGGCAGGTCATCGGACCCAAATTCCGACCTCGCGAGTATGCCTACATATCGAATCGGTCATCGGACCCAACTTCCGACTTCATCCATACCGTAGGGTCTTTGAGGTTGGCGCGGTGCGCTCAACCCGGGGAGTCGACCCAACGAAGCATACACCTCCCCTATATAAGCTATTTGTCCGATTCCCACACCTGTGTAGCTTGCACCTCCGATCAGGACATCGACCCCAACTTCCGAACTCGACTAAAAAGACCGCACCAGCGCCTTGGTGTGCACCTTGCAACGCACAGTGTCAACATTCGCCTTCCTGCACATGGCAGGTCATCGGACCCAAATTCCGACCTCATGAGCATACCTACTAATCGAATCGGTCATCGGACCCAACTTCCGACTTCATCCATACCGTAGGGTCTTTGAGGTTGGCGCGGTGCGCTCAACCTGGGGAGTCGACCCATCGAAGCATACACCTCCCCTATATAAGCTATTTGTCCGATTCCGACACCTGTGTAGTTTGCACCTCCGCTCAGGACATCGACCCCAACTTCCGAACTCGCCTGCAACGACCGAACCAGCGCCTTGGTGCGCACCAAAAGTGCGCACTTTTGGAGGGCACTTTTCTGCGCTCCAAAGGTGCGCACTTTTGGAGGGCACTTTTTGGAGGGCACTTTTCTGCGCTCCAAAGGTGCGCACTTTTGGAGGGCACTTTTTGGAGGGCACTTTTCTGCGCTCCAAAGGTGCGCACTTTTGGAGGGCACTTTTTGGAGGGCACTTTTCTGCGCTCCAAAGGTGCGCACTTTTGGAGGGCACTTTTTGGAGGGCACTTTTCTGCGCTCCAAAGGTGCGCACTTTTGGAGGGCACTTTTTGGAGGGCACTTTTCTGCGCTCCAAAGGTGCGCACTTTTGGAGGGCACTTTTTGGAGGGCACTTTTCTGCGCTCCAAAGGTGCGCACTTTTGGAGGGCACTTTTTGGAGGGCACTTTTCTGCGCTCCAAAGGTGCGCACTTTTGGAGGGCACTTTTTGGAGGGCACTTTTCTGCGCTCCAAAGGTGCGCACTTTTGGAGGGCACTTTTTGGAGGGCACTTTTCTGCGCTCCAAAGGTGCGCACTTTTGGAGGGCACTTTTGTGCACTCCAAAGGTGCGCACTTTTGGAGGGCACTTTTCCTGTGCTCCAAAGGTGCACACCTAGGTGAGCACCTTCGACCACACCTTGTAGCACACCAAACTCTGACTTTCGACTTCATCCGCAATGCAGGGTCTTTGAGGTTGGCGCAATGCGCACAACCAGGGGAGTCGACCCATCAAACCCAACACCTCCCCTATATAAGCTATTTGTCTGATTCTCATACATGCGTAGCCTGCAGGAGCAATTAGGACATCGACCCCAACTTTCGGCTTCTAAACGAAAACAAGGTCTTTGAGGTTGGTGTAATGCGAACAACTAGGGGAGTCAACCCATCAAACCCAACACCTCCCCTATATAAGCTATTTGTCTGATTCTCATACATGTGTAGTCTACAGGAGCAATTAGGACATCGACCCCAACTTTTGACTTCTTAACGAAAACAAGGTCTTTGAGGTTGACGTAATGCGCACAACCAGGGGAGTCGACCCATCAAACCCAACACCTCCCCTATATAAGCTATTTGTCCGATTCTCATACATGTGTAGCCTGCAGGAGCCATTAGGACATTGACCCCAACTTTTGACTTCTTAACGAAAACAAGGTCTTTGAGGTTGGCGTAATGCGCACAACCAAGGGAGTTGACCCATCAAACCCAACACCTCCCCTATATAAGCTATTTGTCTGATTCTCATACATGTGTAGCCTGCAACAACGATTAGGACATCCACCCCAACTTCTGAATTCGTCTGCGTTGACCGCACCAAAGGTGCACGCCTTGGTGCTCACCAAAATCCGACTTCCGACTTCTTCTGCTATGCGGGGTCTTTGAGGTTGGCGCAGTGCGCACAACCAGGGGAGTCAACCCACCGAATGCAACACCTCCCCTATATAAGCTATTTGTCTGATTCTCATACATGCGTAGACTGCAGCAATGATTAGGACATCCACCCCAACTTTTGACTTCTTAAACAAGACAGGGTCTTTGAAGTTGGTGCAGTGCACACAACCAGGGGAGTCGACCCATCAAACGCAACACCTCCCCTATATAAAGCTATTTGTCCGATTCTCATACGTGTAGTCTGCAGCAGCGATTAGGACATCGACCCCAACTTCCGAATTCGTTTGCATTGACCGCACCAAAGGTGCACGCCTTGGTGTGCACCCTGGAGTGCACTTTGGTGCTCACCTCGGTGCACACTTTGGTGTGCACCTCGGTGTGCACCAAAGGTGCGCACCTTGGAGCGCACCAAAGGTGTACACTTTGGAGCGCACCACATAGGGTCTTTGAGAGGTTGGCGCAGTGCGCACACCAAGGTGGGTGTTGAGGTGCGTGCCGAGGTGGGTGGGTGCTAGGGTGCGCTCCATGGTGGGTGCCAGGGTGGGTGCGTGCTAGGGTGGATTCCAAAGAGGGTCATAGGGTGGGTGCCAAGGTGGGTTGGTGATATAGTGGGTTCAAAGGTGGGTACTAGGGTGGGTTCCAAGGTGGGTCACAAGTTGGGTGCCAGGATGCGTGGGTGTTAGGTTGGGTGCCAAGGTGGGCTCCTGCGTGGGTGGGTGCTAGGGTGGGTTTCAAGGTGGACGCGAGGGCGGGTGCCAAGGTGGGTAACAAGTTGGGTGTTAGGATGGGTGAGTGCTAGAGTGGGTGCCAAGGTGGGTGGGTGCTAAGGTGGATGCCAAGGTGGTTCACAGGGTGGGTGGGTTCTAGGGTGAGTTCCAAGGTGGGTCACAGGTTCAGTGCTAGGGTGGGTGTCAAGGCGGGTGTCGAGGTGCCTGGGTGCTAGGGTGTGGATGCCAATGTGGGTCATAGGGTGGGTACTAGGGTGGGCTGCAATGTGGGTGCCAAGGTGGGTAACATGCTCGGTGGGTTCTAAATTGGGTGCCAGGGTGGGTGTGCACCCACCTTGCCCGAGGTGGGTGCCAAGGTGCCAGTGTGGGTGGGTGCTAAGGTGGATGCCAAGGTGGGTGAGAAGGTGGGTGATAGGTTGAGTGGTAGGATGGGTGGGTGCCAAGATGGGTCACAGGGTGGGTGCAAGGGTGGGTAGGTGCTAGGGTTGGTGTCAGGGTGGGTGGGTGCTAGGTTGGGTTCCAAGGTGGGTGCGAGGGTGAGTGTCAAGGTGGGTCACAGGTTAGGTGCTAGGATGGGTGAGTGCTAGGGTGCAAAGGTGCCAGGGTGGGTGCTAGGATGGGTCGATGCTAGGGTGAGTGGCAAGGTGGGTCCACAAGTGTCAAGGTGGGTGCCGAGGTGGGTGCCAAGTCGGCGACTGCTATGGTGGATGCCAAGGTGGGTCACGGGGTGGGTGCCAAGTTGCTAGGTTGGGTTCCAAGGTGGGTGCCAACGTGGGTGCTAGGGTGCGTGGGTTAAAGGGTGTGTCACAACGTGGGTGCCAGGATGGGTGCGCACCCACACTGGCCAAGACGGGTGCGGGTGCAAGGTTGGGTTCCAAGCCCGGTCACAGGCTGGGTGCTAGGATGGGTGGGTGCCAAGGTGGGCACCAGGGTGGGTGCACCCACCCTGGCCAAGGTGGGTCACGGGGTGGGTCCTAGGGTGGGTAACGGGGTGGGTACTAAGGTGCGTGCCAAGGTGGGTCATAGGGTGGGTGCCAAGGTGGGCACCAGGGTGGGTGTGCACCAACCCTAGCCAGGGTAGGTCACGGGGTGGTTGTCGGGGTGGGCGTCAAGGAGCCAAGGTGGGTGGCAAGTAGCCAAGTTGCGTGCCAAGGTGGGTGTCGGGGTGGGTGCCAAGGATCCAAGGTGGGTGCCAAGGAACCAAGGTGGGTGTCTGGGTGGGTGCCGAGGTGGGAGCCAGGGTGGGTCCCAAGGTGAGTGCAAAGGTGGGTGCCAGGGTCAAGGTGAGTGCCAATGTGGGTTCCAAGGTGCCAGGGTCAGGGTGAGTGCCAATGTGGGTTCAAAGGTGCTAAGTTGGGTGCGAGGTTGGGTGCGAGGGTGGGTGGGTGCCAAGGTGTGCTAGGTGGAAGCCCGGGTGGGTCGGCATCCCATGGGTGTCGAGTTGGGTGCCTGATGGGTGCTTCTTGTCAAGTTTTAGTCGTCGGGACTCATTTCGAGCCTTAGAGGTCGTTTCTTGTCCGGTTGCCCTGTCTTCGACCTGGGAACCCAATTTTGGTCCTCGGGTCCCATTTTTTTTTGTCTCGCATCCCACTTTTGGCCTGTGGCCTTTTCGGGGTCGATTCTCGTTTTGGGCATCAGAGCATGTTTCTTCTCCTAAAACCCAATATTTGTTTATTAAGTCTCGGAACACATTTTTGTTCTCGTGGACCCATCATGGGTCTTGGAACGCATTTGTGGTCCTTGGGTCCCATTTTGCATCCCGAAACTTGTGTTTTGGTGCTTGATCCCTATTTTGGGTGCCCACCTTGCACCAAGTGCGCACCCGGGGCAAACCGAGCGCCTTGGTGCACCGGGGCAAGATCGAGCGTGCACCCGAGGCGCCCCGAACATGCACCAAGGTGCACTCGGCCCACATGTGAGCGCAGGTCGTTGCGCCCGAGGTGGTGTGTGGGCACCGCGTTGCAGACGGGACACTGCACGCACACGACGCCCCCTCCAGGTGCACGCACGTAGGCCGGGCCGGGTGCACACCCGACGCCCTAGCAAGGTGCGCGCACCCGGGCAGGGCTCACACTTGGCGAACGGGGCGCACTTCGCGAGGGAGGGTGTGCACCTCGACGGGGGTGGGTGGCCGGGGTGGATTTGCACGTGGGTCGCGGTTTGCTAAGTACACACTGCGACAAGCTCATAACGGGTGCGATCATACCAGCATTAGTGCACCGGATCCCATCAGAACTCCGCAGTTAAGCGCGCTTGGGCCGGAGTAGTACTGGGATGGGTGACCTCCCGGGAAGTCCCGGTGTTGCACCCTTTTTTAGTTTTTCGCCGGGCGTCGCAATGCTATTTGAATAAACCTTTTGCCCGTTTGCGTTCTCGTCGGGGCCGGGCCGGGCCGGGGTGCGCTGCCCGCACTACCGCGCGCGCGGGGGCGACACCGAGCGCGCACCCGAGGCACCCCGAGCACACAGGCCACGGTGCAACCCGGGCGTTGTGCGCGCACCCCGGTGCGCCCGAGGTGCTGCGCGCGCACCCAGGTGAAATCGGTGTGCACCTCGGCCAGTGCGCGCTCGGTCGAGTCGCGCACGTTGGCCAAGGTGCACGGTGATGTTTCTTACTCTAAGGTTCCGCACCAGACGCCCGGGACAGGTGAGCGAAGCTGGGCGGGGCCGGGTGCGCGGCCGGGGCAGGTGCACGCAGCTGGAGAGAGCTTTGGAGCACACTTCGGAGCGCACCAATGATGCGCTCCATTCAAAAGTTTCCTGAAAAGGCAAAAAAAGTTGAGATTATAGAATTTCCCACTTGAGAGATTGTAAAAAAAAAAAATTTAAAATGAAGGAAACGCGGGTGCCAAGGTGTGCGCAGCCCAGCCAAGGTGTGCGCACCAAGGCGCCCACCCTGGCGAAGGTGCACGCAAGGTGCGCACCCGAGGCAAACCGGACAATTAACCCAACTTTCGACTTCGCGCGCACCTTGGAGCGCACTTCGGAGCGCTCCTTGGTGCGCACCAATCTTGGGCACCTCGGAGTGCACCATGGCGCCCACCAAGGTGCGCACCCGGGGCAAACCGAGCTCCGACTTCGTGCGCACCTTGGAGCGCACGAAAGGTGCGCACCATGGCGCCCACCAAGGTGCGCAGCCCAGCCAAGGCGTGCGCATCAAGGTGCGCACCCTGGCGAAGGTGCGCACCCGGGGCAAACCGAGCTCCGACTTCGTGCGCACCTTGGAGCGCACAAAAGGTGCGCAACCCAGCCAAGGTGTGCGCACCCCGGTCAAACCGAGCTCCGAATCGTGCGCACCAGAGGTGCACGCCATCGTGCGCACCTTGGAGCACACTTCGGAGCCCTCCTTGGTGCGCGCCGATGTTGCGCACCTCGGAGCGCACCCGGGGAAAACAATGCAATTAACCCGACTTTCGACTTCGTGGGCACCTCGGAGCGCTCTCGGGTTCGCACCTCGGAGCACACCGAGGTGCGCACCTTTGATGCGCTGCCTTCACCAATTTCCAGAAAAGGCAAGAAAACATTGAGAAGGTGTGCGCACCGAGGTGCCCACCCTGGCGAAGGTGCACGCGAGGTGCGCACCCGGGGCAAACCGGGCTCCGACTTCGTGCACGCCGCACCTTGGAGCACACTTCGGAGCGCTCCTTGGTGCGCACCAGGGCGCGCAACCCAGCCGAGGTGCCCACCCCGGCGAAGGTGCACGCGAGGTGCGCACCCGGGGCAAACCGGGCTCCGACTTCGTGCACGCCATGGTGCCCACCGCGGCGAAGGTGCACGCGAGGTGCGCACCCGGGGCAAACCGGGCTCCGACTTCGTGCACGCCGCACCTTGGAGCACACTTCGGAGCGCTCCTTGGTGCGCACCATGGTGCCCACCAGGGCGCGCAACCCCGCCGAAGGTGCACGCGAGGTGCGCACCCGGGGCAAACCGGGCTCCGACTTCGTGCACGCCGCACCTTGGAGCACACTTCGGAGCGCTCCTTGGTGCGCACCATGGTGCCCACCAGGGCGCGCAACCCCGCCGAAGGTGCACGCGAGGTGCGCACCCGGGGCAAACCGGGCTCCGACTTCGTGCACGCCATGGTGCGCACCGCGGCGAAGGTGCGCACCCGGGGCAAACCGGGCTCCGACTTCGTGCACGCCGCACCTTGGAGCACACTTCGGAGCGCTCCTTGGTGCGCACCAGGGCGCGCAACCCAGCCGAGGTGCCCACCCCGGCGAAGGTGCACGCGAGGTGCGTACCCGGGGCAAACCGGGCTCCGACTTCGTGCACGCCGCACCTTGGAGCACACTTCGGAGCGCTCCTTGGTGCGCACCATGGTGCCCACCAGGCCGCGCAACCCAGCCAAGGTGTGCGCACCAAGGTGCACGCGAGGTGCGCACCCGGGGCAAACCGGGGTCCGACTTCGTGCACGCCGCACCTTGGAGCACACATCGGGGCGCTCCCGGGTTCGCACCGGCGTTGCGCACCGTGGTGGGCACCTCGGAGCACACCAAGGTGGGCAGCGAGGTGCGCACCTTTGATGCGATGCCTTCACTAATTTCCATAAAAGGCAAAAAAAAAATGAGATTTTAAAATTTCCGTTTTGAAAGATAGTGAGAAAAAGGGAATGCTGGTGCCATCTTGAGCCCGCCCTGGTGCGCAGCCCAGCCAAGGTGTGCGCACCAAGGTGCCCACCCTGGCGAAGGTGCGCGCCCGGGCAATTAATCCAACTTCCAACTTCGCGCGCGCCAGGGTGGGAGCGCACCCAACAACCGGGCCTGGGAAGAGCCAATGCGAGAAACCCCACCAAACGCTCTGACAAAAAAAGAGGGGGCGCTCCAGTAACCCCGCTTCGGAGCGCACCCTGGGCAAACCCAGCCAAGGTGCCCACCCCGGCCAAGGTGCAGGCGAGGTGCGCACCCGGGGCAAACCGGGCTCCGACAACGTGCACGCCGCACCTTGGAGCACACTTCGTAGCGCTCCCGGGTGCGCACCTCAGAGCACACCAAGGTGGGCAGCGAGGTGCGCACCTTTGATGCGCTGCCTTCACTAATTTCCAGAAAAGGCAAAAAAAAAAGGAGATTTTAAAATTTCCGTTTTGAAAGATAGTGAAAAAAACGGAACGCGCGTGCCATCTTGAGCCCGCCCTGGTGCGCAGCCCAGGTAAGGTGCCCACCCTGGCAAAGGTGCGCACCCGGGCAATTAACCCTACTTCCGACTTCGTGCGCGCCAGGGTGGCAACCGGGCCTCGGAAGAGCCAATGCGAGAAACCCCACCAAACGCTCCGACAAAAAAAGAGGCGGCGCTCCAATAACCCCGCTTCGGAGCGCAGCCGGGGCAAACCCAGCCAAGGTGCCCACCCCGACGAAGGTGCACGCGAGGTGCGCACCCGGGGCAAACCGGGCTCCGACAACGTGCACGCAGCACCTTGGAGCACACTTCGAAGCACTCCCGGGTGCCCACCGGCGTTGCGCACCGTGGTGGGCAGCGAGGTGCGCACCTTTGATGCGCTGCCTTCACTAATTTCCAGAAAAAGGCAAAAAAAAATGAGATTTTAAAATTTCCGTTTTGAAAGATAGTGAAAAAAAAGGAACGCGGGTGCCATCTTGAGCCCGCCCTGGTGCGCAGCCCAGGCAAGGCATGCGCACCAAGGTGCCCACCCGAGGTGCACACCCGGGGCAAACCGGGCTCCGACTTCGTGCAGGCCGCACCTTGGAGCACACTTCGGAGCGCTCCTTGGTGCGCACCATGGTGCCCACCAGGGCGCGCAACCCAGCCAAGGTCTGCACACCAAGGTGCCCACCCCGGCGAAGGTGCACGCGAGGTGCGCACCCGGGGCAAACCGGGCTCCGACTTCGTGCACGCCATGGTGCCCACCGCGGCGAAGGTGCACGCGAGGTGCGCACCCGGGGCAAACCGGGCTCCGACTTCGTGCACGCCGCACCTTGGAGCACACTTCGGAGCGCTCCTTGGTGCGCACCATGGTGCCCACCAGGGCGCGCAACCCAGCCAAGGTGTGCGCACCAAGGTGCACGCGAGGTGCGCACCCGGGGCAAACCGGGGTCCGACTTCGTGCACGCCGCACCTTGGAGCACACATCGGAGCGCTCCCAGGTTCGCACCAGCGTTGCGCACCTTTGATGCGCTGCCTTCACTAATTTCAAGAAAAGGCAAAAAAAAACGAGATTTTAAAATTTCCGTTCTGAAAGATAGTGAAAAAAACGGAACGCGGGTGCCATCTTGAGCCCTTCCTGGTGCGCAGCCCAGGCAAGTTGTGCGCACCAAGGTGCCCACCCTGGCGGAGGTGCGCGCCCGGGGCAATCCGGGCTCCGACTTCGTGCACTGCATGGTGCCCACCAAGGCGCGCAACCCAGCCAAGGTGCCCACCGCAGCGAAGGTGCACGCGAGGTGCGCACCCGAGGTGCACACCCGGGGCAAACCGGGCTCCGACTTCGTGCACGCCGCACCTTGGAGCACACTTCAGAGCGCTCCTTGGTGCGCACCAGGGCGCGCAACCCAGCCGAGGTGCCCACCCCGGCGAAGGTGCACGCGAGGTGCGCACCCGGGGCAAACCGGGCTCCGACTTCGTGCACGCCATGGTGCCCACCGCGGCGAAGGTGCGCACCCGGGGCAAACCGGGCTCCGACTTCGTGCACGCCGCACCTTGGAGCACACTTCGGAGCGCTCCTTGGTGCGCACCATGGTGCCCACCAGGCCGCGCAACCCAGCCAAGGTGTGCGCACCAAGGTGCACGCGAGGTGCGCACCCGGGGCAAACCGGGGTCCGACTTCGTGCACGCCGCACCTTGGAGCACACATCGGGGCGCTCCCGGGTTCGCACCGGCGTTGCGCACCGTGGTGGGCACCTCGGAGCACACCAAGGTGGGCAGCGAGGTGCGCACCTTTGATGCGATGCCTTCACTAATTTCCATAAAAGGCAAAAAAAAAACGAGATTTTAAAATTTCCGTTTTGAAAGATAGTGAGAAAAAGGGAATGCTGGTGCCATCTTGAGCCCGCCCTGGTGCGCAGCCCAGCCAAGGTTTGCGCACCAAGGTGCCCACCCTGGCGAAGGTGCGCGCCCGGGCAATTAACCCAACTTCCAACTTCGCGCGCGCCAGGGTGGGAGCGCACCCAACAACCGGGCCTGGGAAGAGCCAATGCGAGAAACCCCACCAAACTCTCTGACAAAAAAAGAGGGGGCGCTCCAGTAACCCCGCTTCGGAGCGCACCCTGGGCAAACCCAGCCAAGGTGCCCACCCCGGCCAAGGTGCAGGCGAGGTGCGCACCCGGGGCAAACCGGGCTCCGACAACGTGCACGCCGCACCTTGGAGCACACTTCGTAGCGCTCCCGGGTGCGCACCTCAGAGCACACCAAGGTGGGCAGCGAGGTGCGCACCTTTGATGCGCTGCCTTCACTAATTTCCAGAAAAGGCAAAAAAAAAAGGAGATTTTAAAATTTCCGTTTTGAAAGATAGTGAAAAAAACGGAACGCGCGTGCCATCTTGAGCCCGCCCTGGTGCGCAGCCCAGGTAAGGTGCCACCCTGGCAAAGGTGCGCACCCGGGCAATTAACCCTACTTCCGACTTCGTGCGCGCCAGGGTGGCAACCGGGCCTCGGAAGAGCCAATGCGAGAAACCCCACCAAACGCTCCGACAAAAAAAGAGGCGGCGCTCCAATAACCCCGCTTCGGAGCGCAGCCGGGGCAAACCAAGCCAAGGTGCCCACCCCGACGAAGGTGCACGCGAGGTGCGCACCCGGGGCAAACCGGGCTCCGACAACGTGCACGCAGCACCTTGGAGCACACTTCGAAGCACTCCCGGGTGCCCACCGGCGTTGCGCACCGTGGTGGGCAGCGAGGTGCGCACCTTTGATGCGCTGCCTTCACTAATTTCCAGAAAAAGGCAAAAAAAAATGAGATTTTAAAATTTCCGTTTTGAAAGATAGTGAAAAAAAAGGAACGCGGGTGCCATCTTGAGCCCGCCCTGGTGCGCAGCCCAGGCAAGGCATGCGCACCAAGGTGCCCACCCGAGGTGCACACCCGGGGCAAACCGGGCTCCGACTTCGTGCAGGCCGCACCTTGGAGCACACTTCGGAGCGCTCCTTGGTGCGCACCATGGTGCCCACCAGGGCGCACCCGAGGCAAACCGGGCTCCGACTTCGTGCACGCCGCACCTTGGAGCACACATCGGAGCGCTCCCAGGTTCGCACCAGCGTTGCGCACCTTTGATGCGCTGCCTTCACTAATTTCCAGAAAAGGCAAAAAAAAACGATATTTTAAAATTTCCGTTCTGAAAGATAGTGAAAAAAACGGAACGCGGGTGCCATCTTGAGCCCTTCCTGATGCGCAGCCCAGGCAAGTTGTGCGCACCAAGGTGCCCACCCTGGCGGAGGTGCGCGCTCGGGGCAAACCGGGCTCCGACTTCGTGCACTGCATGGTGCCCACCAAGGCGCGCAACCCAGCCAAGGTGCCCACCGCAGCGAAGGTGCACGCGAGGTGCGCACCCGAGGTGCACACCCGGGGCAAACCGGGCTCCGACTTCGTGCACGCCGCACCTTGGAGCACACTTCAGAGCGCTCCTTGGTACGCACCAGGGCGCGCAACCCAGCCAAGGTGCTCACCCCGGCGAAGGTGCACGCGAGGTGCGCACCCGGGGCAAACCGGGCTCGGACTTCGTGCACGCCGCACCTTGGAGCACACATCGGAGCGCTCCCGGGTTCGCACCAGCATTGCGCACCTTTGATGCGCTGCCTTCACTAATTTCCAGAAAAGGCAAAAAAAAGAAAAAAATGAGATTTTAAAATTTCCGTTTTGAAAGATAGTGAAAAAAACGGAACGCGGGTGCCATCTTGAGCCCGCCCTGGTGTGCAGCCCAGGCAAGTTGTGCGCACCAAGGCACCCACCCTGGCCAAGGTGGGTCACGGGGTGGGTCCTAGGGTGGGTAACGGGGTGGGTACTAAGGTGCGTGCCAAGGTGGGTCATAGGGTGGGTGCCAAGGTGGGCACCAGGGTGGGTGTGCACCAACCCTAGCCAGGGTAGGTCACGGGGTGGTTGTCGGGGTGGGCGTCAAGGAGCCAAGGTGGGTGGCAAGTAGCCAAGTTGCGTGCCAAGGTGGGTGTCGGGGTGGGTGCCAAGGATCCAAGGTGGGTGCCAAGGAACCAAGGTGGGTGTCTGGGTGGGTGCCGAGGTGGGAGCCAGGGTGGGTCCCAAGGTGAGTGCAAAGGTGGGTGCCAGGGTCAAGGTGAGTGCCAATGTGGGTTCCAAGGTGCCAGGGTCAGGGTGAGTGCCAATGTGGGTTCAAAGGTGCTAAGTTGGGTGCGAGGTTGGGTGCGAGGGTGGGTGGGTGCCAAGGTGTGCTAGGTGGAAGCCCGGGTGGGTCGGCATCCCATGGGTGTCGAGTTGGGTGCCTGATGGGTGCTTCTTGTCAAGTTTTAGTCGTCGGGACTCATTTCGAGCCTTAGAGGTCGTTTCTTGTCCGGTTGCCCTGTCTTCGACCTGGGAACCCAATTTTGGTCCTCGGGTCCCATTTTTTTTTGTCTCGCATCCCACTTTTGGCCTGTGGCCTTTTCGGGGTCGATTCTCGTTTTGGGCATCAGAGCATGTTTCTTCTCCTAAAACCCAATATTTGTTTATTAAGTCTCGGAACACATTTTTGTTCTCGTGGACCCATCATGGGTCTTGGAACGCATTTGTGGTCCTTGGGTCCCATTTTGCATCCCGAAACTTGTGTTTTGGTGCTTGATCCCTATTTTGGGTGCCCACCTTGCACCAAGTGCGCACCCGGGGCAAACCGAGCGCCTTGGTGCACCGGGGCAAGATCGAGCGTGCACCCGAGGCGCCCCGAACATGCACCAAGGTGCACTCGGCCCACATGTGAGCGCAGGTCGTTGCGCCCGAGGTGGTGTGTGGGCACCGCGTTGCAGACGGGACACTGCACGCACACGACGCCCCCTACAGGTGCACGCACGTAGGCCGGGCCGGGTGCACACCCGACGCCCTAGCAAGGTGCGCGCACCCGGGCAGGGCTCACACTTGGCGAACGGGGCGCACTTCGCGAGGGAGGGTGTGCACCTCGACGGGGGTGGGTGGCCGGGGTGGATTCGCACGTGGGTCGCGGTTTGCTAAGTACACACTGCGACAAGCTCATAACGGGTGCGATCATACCAGCGTTAGTGCACCGGATCCCATCAGAACTCCGCAGTTAAGCGCGCTTGGGCCGGAGTAGTACTGGGATGGGTGACCTCCCGGGAAGTCCCGGTGTTGCACCCTTTTTTAGTTTTTCGCCGGGCATCGCAATGCTATTTGAATAAACCTTTTGCCCGTTTGCGTTCTCGTCGGGGCCGGGCCGGGCCGGGGTGCGCTGCCCGCACTACCGCGCGCGCGGGGGCGACACCGAGCGCGCACCCGAGGCGCCCCGAGCACACAGGCCACGGTGCAACCCGGGCGTTGTGCGCGCACCCCGGTGCGCCCGAGGTGCTGCGCGCGCACCCAGGTGAAATCGGTGTGCACCTCGGCCAGTGCGCGCTCGGTCGAGTCGCGCACGTTGGCCAAGGTGCACGGTGATGTTTCTTACTCTAAGGTTCCGCACCAGACGCCCGGGACAGGTGAGCGAAGCTGGGCGGGGCCGGGTGCGCGGCCGGGGCAGGTGCACGCAGCTGGAGAGAGCTTTGGAGCACACTTCGGAGCGCACCAATGATGCGCTCCATTCAAAAGTTTCCTGAAAAGGCAAAAAAAGTTGAGATTATAGAATTTCCCACTTGAGAGATTGTAAAAAAAAAAAATTTAAAATGAAGGAAACGCGGGTGCCAAGGTGTGCGCAGCCCAGCCAAGGTGTGCGCACCAAGGCGCCCACCCTGGCGAAGGTGCACGCAAGGTGCGCACCCGAGGCAAACCGGACAATTAACCCAACTTTCGACTTCGCGCGCACCTTGGAGCGCACTTCGGAGCGCTCCTTGGTGCGCACCAATCTTGGGCACCTCGGAGTGCACCATGGCGCCCACCAAGGTGCGCACCCGGGGCAAACCGAGCTCCGACTTCGTGCGCACCTTGGAGCGCACGAAAGGTGCGCACCATGGCGCCCACCAAGGTGCGCAGCCCAGCCAAGGCGTGCGCATCAAGGTGCGCACCCTGGCGAAGGTGCGCACCCGGGGCAAACCGAGCTCCGACTTCGTGCGCACCTTGGAGCGCACAAAAGGTGCGCAACCCAGCCAAGGTGTGCGCACCCCGGTCAAACCGAGCTCCGAATCGTGCGCACCAGAGGTGCACGCCATCGTGCGCACCTTGGAGCACACTTCGGAGCCCTCCTTGGTGCGCGCCGATGTTGCGCACCTCGGAGCGCACCCGGGGAAAACAATGCAATTAACCCGACTTTCGACTTCGTGGGCACCTCGGAGCGCTCTCGGGTTCGCACCTCGGAGCACACCGAGGTGCGCACCTTTGATGCGCTGCCTTCACCAATTTCCAGAAAAGGCAAGAAAACATTGAGAAGGTGTGCGCACCGAGGTGCCCACCCTGGCGAAGGTGCACGCGAGGTGCGCACCCGGGGCAAACCGGGCTCCGACTTCGTGCACGCCGCACCTTGGAGCACACTTCGGAGCGCTCCTTGGTGCGCACCAGGGCGCGCAACCCAGCCGAGGTGCCCACCCCGGCGAAGGTGCACGCGAGGTGCGCACCCGGGGCAAACCGGGCTCCGACTTCGTGCACGCCATGGTGCCCACCGCGGCGAAGGTGCACGCGAGGTGCGCACCCGGGGCAAACCGGGCTCCGACTTCGTGCACGCCGCACCTTGGAGCACACTTCGGAGCGCTCCTTGGTGCGCACCATGGTGCCCACCAGGGCGCGCAACCCCGCCGAAGGTGCACGCGAGGTGCGCACCCGGGGCAAACCGGGCTCCGACTTCGTGCACGCCGCACCTTGGAGCACACTTCGGAGCGCTCCTTGGTGCGCACCATGGTGCCCACCAGGGCGCGCAACCCCGCCGAAGGTGCACGCGAGGTGCGCACCCGGGGCAAACCGGGCTCCGACTTCGTGCACGCCGCACCTTGGAGCACACTTCGGAGCGCTCCTTGGTGCGCACCAGGGCGCGCAACCCAGCCGAGGTGCCCACCCCGGCGAGGTGCGTACCCGGGGCAAACCGGGCTCCGACTTCGTGCACGCCGCACCTTGGAGCACACTTCGGAGCGCTCCTTGGTGCGCACCATGGTGCCCACCAGGCCGCGCAACCCAGCCAAGGTGTGCGCACCAAGGTGCACGCGAGGTGCGCACCCGGGGCAAACCGGGGTCCGACTTCGTGCACGCCGCACCTTGGAGCACACATCGGGGCGCTCCCGGGTTCGCACCGGCGTTGCGCACCGTGGTGGGCACCTCGGAGCACACCAAGGTGGGCAGCGAGGTGCGCACCTTTGATGCGATGCCTTCACTAATTTCCATAAAAGGCAAAAAAAAAATGAGATTTTAAAATTTCCGTTTTGAAAGATAGTGAGAAAAAGGGAATGCTGGTGCCATCTTGAGCCCGCCCTGGTGCGCAGCCCAGCCAAGGTGTGCGCACCAAGGTGCCCACCCTGGCGAAGGTGCGCGCCCGGGCAATTAACCCAACTTCCAACTTCGCGCGCGCCAGGGTGGGAGCGCACCCAACAACCGGGCCTGGGAAGAGCCAATGCGAGAAACCCCACCAAACGCTCTGACAAAAAAAGAGGGGGCGCTCCAGTAACCCCGCTTCGGAGCGCACCCTGGGCAAACCCAGCCAAGGTGCCCACCCCGGCCAAGGTGCAGGCGAGGTGCGCACCCGGGGCAAACCGGGCTCCGACAACGTGCACGCCGCACCTTGGAGCACACTTCGTAGCGCTCCCGGGTGCGCACCTCAGAGCACACCAAGGTGGGCAGCGAGGTGCGCACCTTTGATGCGCTGCCTTCACTAATTTCCAGAAAAGGCAAAAAAAAAAGGAGATTTTAAAATTTCCGTTTTGAAAGATAGTGAAAAAAACGGAACGCGCGTGCCATCTTGAGCCCGCCCTGGTGCGCAGCCCAGGTAAGGTGCCCACCCTGGCAAAGGTGCGCACCCGGGCAATTAACCCTACTTCCGACTTCGTGCGCGCCAGGGTGGCAACCGGGCCTCGGAAGAGCCAATGCGAGAAACCCCACCAAACGCTCCGACAAAAAAAGAGGCGGCGCTCCAATAACCCCGCTTCGGAGCGCAGCCGGGGCAAACCCAGCCAAGGTGCCCACCCCGACGAAGGTGCACGCGAGGTGCGCACCCGGGGCAAACCGGGCTCCGACAACGTGCACGCAGCACCTTGGAGCACACTTCGAAGCACTCCCGGGTGCCCACCGGCGTTGCGCACCGTGGTGGGCAGCGAGGTGCGCACCTTTGATGCGCTGCCTTCACTAATTTCCAGAAAAAGGCAAAAAAAAATGAGATTTTAAAATTTCCGTTTTGAAAGATAGTGAAAAAAAAGGAACGCGGGTGCCATCTTGAGCCCGCCCTGGTGCGCAGCCCAGGCAAGGCATGCGCACCAAGGTGCCCACCCGAGGTGCACACCCGGGGCAAACCGGGCTCCGACTTCGTGCAGGCCGCACCTTGGAGCACACTTCGGAGCGCTCCTTGGTGCGCACCATGGTGCCCACCAGGGCGCGCAACCCAGCCAAGGTCTGCACACCAAGGTGCCCACCCCGGCGAAGGTGCACGCGAGGT
>NW_026728907.1:482500-505000 GCF_030272615.1 Cryptomeria japonica
GACTACCTCCAGGAACAATCGGGAACAAGACCGATTACAAGTCGTCGAGTCTGTTACTGGGCGAACACGAGATGCGCACAGGAAATCGATCAGCCCTCACAATGGCCCAAGGCCAGAGATCGGACTGCTACGATTTACCCCAACAATCATCGTGCCACTCTTCGCAGAGAGGTGATAGACGCCAACGAGCCCGCGCATAGCAATCGAGGTGTAAAAAGGGCGTTGAAGGCAGGAAGCCTGGACGAAAGAGGCTACGAGGTCACCTCGAAGCGGTCTAAGAATCGGGCGCACTTGGGGCGACTACCAGTGCCAACCCCTTATCCCGCGGTGCGTCCGACACACAGAAATTTCCAAGGCGGCCAAGGAGCCTCCCCGCATAGCAATCGGGGTGTGAGGTTACGGATGCAGCATTGATAGCAATCGAGGTGTGAGGCGAAGGATGCAGAAGTGAGAGCCGAGGGATGTAGCAGAGATAGCAATCGGGGTGTGTGATGCAGAAGAGATAGCAATCGAGGTGTGCGGTGGGAAGGGCCCAGCAGCCAGAATGCATGAAGCGACGGATGAAGCAGTGATGACAACCGGGCTGTGAGGAGAGGAGGGATGCAGCCAAGAAAGCAATCAGGGCTCGAGGCAAGGGATGCATCAAGGATAGCAATCATGTTGTGAGGCGAGATTCCAAAGGCTAAACGTGAGAGGCTGCAGGGTCGACTCAGAGAGGTCTATGCATGTGAGAGGCTGAAAGCAAGGTCGACTCGGAGCGGTCTATGCATCGGGCGCGCTTGGGGCGACTACCAGTGCCAACCCCTTATCCCGCGACGCGTCCGACAAAGAGAACGTTCCAAGGCGGCAGAGGAGGTTACCAGCCGAAGGATGCAGTAGCAATAACAGGTATAGTTCCGCGGCGGCCGAGAAGACTCACCGCATAGGAATCGGGATGCGAGGCGAGGGATGCGGCGGGAAGGCCCCGACGGCTAAACGGAAGAGGCTGCAGGGCCGCCTCGGAATGGTCCAAGCATCGGATGCGATTGGGACGACTACCAGTGCCAACCCCTTATCCCGCGATGCGTCCGATACACAGATAGTTCCAAGGCGGCCGAGGAGCCTCACCGCATATCAATCGGGGTGCGAGGCGAGGGATGGGGCGGGAAGGCCCCAACGGCTAGACGGAAGAGGCTTCAGGGCCACCTCGGAATGGTCCAAGCATCGGACGCGCTTGGGGCGACTGCCAGTGCCAACCCCTTATCCCGCGATGCGTCCGATACACAGATGGTTCCAAGGCGGCCGAGGAGCCTCACCGCATAGCAATCGGGGGTGCGAGGCGAGGGATGGGGCGGGAAGGCCCCAACGGCTAGACGGAAGAGGCTTCAGGGCCGCCTAGGAATGGTCCAAGCATCGGACACGCTTGGGGCGACTACCAGTGACAGCCCCCTATCCCGCGATGCGTCCGATACGAAGATGGTTCCAAGGCGGCCGAGGAGCCTCACCGCATAGCAATCGGGGTGCGAGGTGGGGGATGCGGCGAGATGGCCCCAACGGCTAGACGGAAGAGGCCACAGGGCCGCGTCGGAATAGTCCAAGCATCGGACGCGCTTGGGGCGACTACCAGTGACAACCCCTTATCCCGCGATGCGTCCGATACGAAGATAGTTCCAAGGCGGCCGAGGAGCCTCACCGCATAGCAATCGGGGTGCGAGGTGGGGGATGCGGCGAGATGGCCCCAACGGCTAGACGGAAGAGGCTGCAGGGCCGCCTCGGAATAGTCCAAGCATCGGACGCGCTTGGGGCCACTACCAGTGACAACCCCTTATCCCGCGATGCGTCCGATACGAAGATAGTTCCAAGGCGGCCGAAGAGCCTCACCGCATAGCAATCGGGGTGCGAGGTGGGGGATGCGGCGAGATGGCCCCAACGGCTAGACGGAAGAGGCCACAGGGCCGCCTCGGAATAGTCCAAGCATCGGACGCGCTTGGGGCGACTACCAGTGACAACCCCTTATCCCGCGATGCGTCCGATACGAAGATAGTTCCCAGGCGGCCGAGGAGCCTCACCGCATAGCAATCGGGGTGCGAGGCGAGGGATGCGGCGAGATGGCCCCAAAGGCTAGACGGAAGAGGCTGCAGGGCTGCCTCGGAATAGTCCAAGCATCGGACGCGCTTGGGGCGACTACCACTGCCAACCCCTTATCCCGCGATGCGTCCGATACACAGATAGTTCCGAGGCGGCCGAGGAGGTGGGGGATGCAGCGAGATGGCCCCAACGGCTAGACGGAAGAGGCTGCAGGGCCGCCTCGGAATAGTCCAAGCATCGGACGCGCTTGGGGCGACTACCAGTGACAACCCCTTATCCCGCGATGCGTCCGATACACAGATAGTTCCGAGGCGGCCAAGGAGCCTCACCGCATAGCAATCGTGGTGCGAGGTGGGGGATGCGGCGAGATGGCCCCAACGGCTAGACGGAAGAGGCTGCAGGGCCGCCTCGGAATGGTCCAAGCATCGGATGCGCTTGGGGCGACTACCACTGCCAACCCCTTATCCCGCGATGCGTCCGATACACAGATAGTTCCAAGGCGGCCGAGGAGCCTCACAGCATAGCAATCAGGGTGCGAGGCGAGGGATGCGGCGAGAAAGCCCCAACGGCTAGAGGGAAGAGGCTTCAGGTCCGCCTCGGAATGGTCCAAGCATCGGACGCGCTTGGGGCGACTACCAGTGACAACCCCTTATCCCGCGACGCGTCCGATACACAGATAGTTCCAAGGCGGCCGAGGAGCCTCACCGCATAGCAATCGGGGTGCGAGGCGAGGGATGCGGCGAGAAGGACCCAACGGCTACACGGAAGAGGCTTCGGGGCCGCCTCGGAATGGTCCAAGCATCGGACGCGCTTGGGGCGACTACCAGTGACAACCCCTTATCCCGCGACGCGTCCGATACACAGATAGTTCCAAGGCGGCCGAGGAGCCTCACCGCATAGCAATCGGGGTGCGAGGCGAGGGATGCGGCGAGAAGGACCCAACGGCTAGACGGAAGAGGCTTCGGGGCCGCCTCGGAATGGTCCAAGCATCGGACGCGCTTGGGGCGACTACCAGTGACAACCCCTTATCCCGCGACGCGTCCGATACACAGATAGTTCCAAGGCGGCCGAGGAGCCTCACCGCATAGCAATCGGGGTGCGAGGCGAGGGATGCGGCGAGAAGGACCCAACGGCTAGACGGAAGAGGCTTCGGGTCCGCCTCGGAATGGTCCAAGCATCGGACGCGCTTGGGGCGACTACCAGTGACAACCCCTTATCCCGCGACGCGTCCGATACACAGATAGTTCCAAGGCGGCCGAGGAGCCTCACCGCATAGCAATCGGGGTGCGAGGCGAGGGATGCGGCGAGAAGGACCCAACGGCTAGACGGAAGAGGCTTCGGGTCCGCCTCGGAATGGTCCAAGCATCGGACGCGCTTGGGGCGACTACCAGTGACAACCCCTTATCCCGCGACGCGTCCGATACACAGATAGTTCCAAGGCGGCCGAGGAGCCTCACCGCATAGCAATCGGGGTGCGAGGCGAGGGATGCGGCGAGAAGGACCCAACGGCTAGACGGAAGAGGCTTCGGGTCCGCCTCGGAATGGTCCAAGCATCGGACGCGCTTGGGGCGACTACCAGTGACAACCCCTTATCCCGCGACGCGTCCGATACACAGATAGTTCCGAGGCGGCCGAGGAGCCTCACCGCATAGCAATCGGGGTGCGAGGCGAAGGATGCGGCGAGAAGGACCCAACGGCTAGACGGAAGAGGCTTCGGGTCCGCCTCGGAATGGTCCAAGCATCGGACGCGCTTGGGGCGACTACCAGTGACAACCCCTTATCCCGCGACGCGTCCGATACACAGATAGTTCCAAGGCGGCCGAGGAGCCTCACCGCATAGCAATCGGGGTGCGAGGCGAGGGATGCGGCGAGAAGGACCCAACGGCTAGACGGAAGAGGCTTCAGGGCCGCCTCGGAATGGTCCAAGCATCGAACGCGCTTGGGGCGACTACCAGTGACAACCCCTTATCCCGCGACGCGTCCGATACACAGATAGTTCCGAGGCGGCCGAGGAGCCTCACCGCATAGCAATCGGGGTGCGAGGCGAGGGATGCGGCGAGAAGGACCCAACGGCTAGACGGAAGAGGCTTCAGGGCCGCCTCGGAATGGTCCAAGCATCGGACGCGCTTGGGGCGACTACCAGTGACAACCCCTTATCCCGCGACGCGTCCGATACACAGATAGTTCCGAGGCGGCCGAGGAGCCTCACCGCATAGCAATCGGGGTGCGAGGCGAGGGATGCGGCGAGAAGGACCCAACGGCTAGACGGAAGAGGCTTCAGGGCCGCCTCGGAATGGTCCAAGCATCGGACGCGCTTGGGGCGACTACCAATGACAACCCCTTATCCCGCGACGCGTCCGATACACAGATAGTTCCGAGGCGGCCGAGGAGCCTCACCGCATAGCAATCGGGGTGCGAGGCGAGGGATGCGGCGAGAAGGACCCAACGGCTAGATGGAAGAGGCTTCAGGGCCGCCTCGGAATGGTCCAAGCATCGGACGCGCTTGGGGCGACTACCAGTGACAACCCCTTATCCCGCGACGCGTCCGATACACAGATAGTTCCGAGGCGGCCGAGGAGCCTCACCGCATAGCAATCGGGGTGCGAGGCGAGGGATGCGGCGAGAAGGACCCAACGGCTAGACGGAAGAGGCTTCAGGGCCGCCTCGGAATGGTCCAAGCATCGGACGCGCTTGGGGCGACTACCGTTGCCAACCCCTTATCCCGCGATGCGTCTGATACACAGATAGTTCCGAGGCGGCCGAGGAGCCTCACCGCATAGCAATCGGGTTGCGAGGCAGATTATTGGGAAGGGAACCCCCTGGGATGCGGCTCAAGCAGTGCCCAAAGGGACTGGAATGCGGAATCACATCGAGAGACCCAAATGCTATACGAGGGCTCAAATCGAATTATCGATTTGGCCACGACATGGACGCATCGGAACGACTACCTTTGCCGAACCACTCGCAATTGCATCCATACCGAAACCAATAGACATTTCCGTTAGAGCCCTCGCATAGCATTCGGGAATCTCGCATGCCCCTCTAAATCGACCAATGCTGGCGCTCAATGAAAATCCGAGCGCTACCACCGTTCGAGCGCCAGCATTGGTCGAGTTAGAGGGGCACGGGGGAGAATGCTCCAGTCAACACCTCCCCTATATAAGTTATTTGTCCGATTCTCGCACAACCGTAGTCTGCCTCGTCGAATCAAACAACGGTCCCAGATTCCGACTTCCGTTCCGTAGAGACCCAAAAGCTAGATGGAGGCTCGCAAGAAAGAGAGTCGGCGCATAGCAATCGGGTTTCTCGAACGTTTAGGGACCGAGCTCACTTGCGGATAGGGCAAAATCCGCCAAGCAACCCAAAAGCTAGACGGGGGCTCGAATCGAATCGCCTAGGCGGCCACAACAACGACGTGTTGGATCGACTACCAGTGCCAAACCATTCAGCAAGACTAGTCTGTGTCGAGGCCGGATAGAGATTCTCAGAGAGCGCCCGCATAGCATTTAGGAGACCTGCCGCGTCCCTCACACTCGACAAATGGTGGTGCACGTTTATAAATCCGAGCGATCCCAACCCTTTCAAGCACCAACATCGGTCGAGATAGAGGGGCACGGAGGGGGCTGCGTGAGACAACACAGTCCCCTATATAAGTTATTTGTCCGATTCTCACACATCCGAAGAATGGTCATCAAATCGGACAACAGCCCAAACTTCCGACTTCCGTCCCAGAAAGCCCAAGAGCTATCTAAAACGTTCATGGCCGGAACTCGATCGCGGCTATACCAGTCCGCCAAGCAACCCAAAAGCTAGACTGGAGCTCTAGTCGAATCACCTCTGTGGCCATTGCAAGGACGTGTTGGAGCGACTACCATTGCCGAACCATTCCGCAGGTCGAGTCCATACCAAGGCCGCATAGAGATTCACGATGAGCTCCTGCATAGCAATCAGGAGACTTGCCGTGTCCATCACAATCGATAAATCCTGGTGCAAGATTTTTGCATCCGAGCGCTCCAACCAGTCGAGCACCAGCATCAATCGACATAAACGGGCACGGGGGGAGGATGCTCGAGAACACTACCTCCCCTATATAAGTTATTTGTCCGATTCTCAAGCAGCCGAAGTCTGGTCATCGAATCGGGTCAAAGACCACAACTTCCGACTTTACCCACAATGCAAGTCATCGAATCGAACATCGGCCCCCGAGTCGGACTCCATGCGTATGTCAGGTCATCGGACCCAAATTCCGCCTTCCTGCGCATGGCGGGCCATCAATATCAACTCGGTCATCGGACCCAAACTCCGCCTTTTTGCGTATGGCACGCCTTCAAATCGGTCATCGGACCCAAATTCCGCCTTCCTGTGCATGGCGGGCCATCAACATCAACTCGGTCATCGGACCCAAATTCCGCCTTTCTGCGCATGGCACGCCATCAACTCGGTCATCGGACCCAAATTCCGCCTTCCTGCGCATGGCAGGTCATCGGACACAAATTCAGACCTCGCCAATATGCCTACGTATCGAATCGGTCATCGGACCCAACTTCCGACTTCATCCATACTGTAGGGTCTTTGAGGTTGGCGCGGTGCGCTCAACCCAGGGAGTCGACCCATCGAAGCATACACCTCCCCTATATAAGCTATTTGTCCGATTCCCACACCTGTGTAGTTTGCACCTCTGACCAGGACATCGACCCCAACTTCCGAACTCGACTGCAACGACGGCACCAGCGCCTTGGTGCGCACCTTGCGACGCACAGTCCCAACATTCGCCTTCCTGCACATGGCAGGTCATCGGACCCAAATTCCGACCTCGCGAGTATGCCTACATATCGAATCGGTCATCGGACCCAACTTCCGACTTCATCCATACCGTAGGGTCTTTGAGGTTGGCGCGGTGCGCTCAACCCGGGGAGTCGACCCAACGAAGCATACACCTCCCCTATATAAGCTATTTGTCCGATTCCCACACCTGTGTAGTTTGCACCTCCGATCAAGACATCGACCCCAACTTCCGAACTCGCCTCCAACGACCGAACCAGCGCCTTGGTGCGCACCTTGCAACGCACAGTGCCAACATTCGCCTTCCTGCACGTGGCAGGTCATCGGACCCAAATTCCGACCTCGCGAGTATGCCTACATATCGAATCGGTCATCGGACCCAACTTCCGACTTCATCCATACCGTAGGGTCTTTGAGGTTGGCGCGGTGCGCTCAACCCGGGGAGTCGACCCAACGAAGCATACACCTCCCCTATATAAGCTATTTGTCCGATTCCCACACCTGTGTAGCTTGCACCTCCGATCAGGACATCGACCCCAACTTCCGAACTCGACTAAAAAGACCGCACCAGCGCCTTGGTGTGCACCTTGCAACGCACAGTGTCAACATTCGCCTTCCTGCACATGGCAGGTCATCGGACCCAAATTCCGACCTCATGAGCATACCTACTAATCGAATCGGTCATCGGACCCAACTTCCGACTTCATCCATACCGTAGGGTCTTTGAGGTTGGCGCGGTGCGCTCAACCTGGGGAGTCGACCCATCGAAGCATACACCTCCCCTATATAAGCTATTTGTCCGATTCCGACACCTGTGTAGTTTGCACCTCCGCTCAGGACATCGACCCCAACTTCCGAACTCGCCTGCAACGACCGAACCAGCGCCTTGGTGCGCACCAAAAGTGCGCACTTTTGGAGGGCACTTTTCTGCGCTCCAAAGGTGCGCACTTTTGGAGGGCACTTTTTGGAGGGCACTTTTCTGCGCTCCAAAGGTGCGCACTTTTGGAGGGCACTTTTTGGAGGGCACTTTTCTGCGCTCCAAAGGTGCGCACTTTTGGAGGGCACTTTTTGGAGGGCACTTTTCTGCGCTCCAAAGGTGCGCACTTTTGGAGGGCACTTTTTGGAGGGCACTTTTCTGCGCTCCAAAGGTGCGCACTTTTGGAGGGCACTTTTTGGAGGGCACTTTTCTGCGCTCCAAAGGTGCGCACTTTTGGAGGGCACTTTTTGGAGGGCACTTTTCTGCGCTCCAAAGGTGCGCACTTTTGGAGGGCACTTTTTGGAGGGCACTTTTCTGCGCTCCAAAGGTGCGCACTTTTGGAGGGCACTTTTTGGAGGGCACTTTTCTGCGCTCCAAAGGTGCGCACTTTTGGAGGGCACTTTTTGGAGGGCACTTTTCTGCGCTCCAAAGGTGCGCACTTTTGGAGGGCACTTTTGTGCACTCCAAAGGTGCGCACTTTTGGAGGGCACTTTTCCTGTGCTCCAAAGGTGCACACCTAGGTGAGCACCTTCGACCACACCTTGTAGCACACCAAACTCTGACTTTCGACTTCATCCGCAATGCAGGGTCTTTGAGGTTGGCGCAATGCGCACAACCAGGGGAGTCGACCCATCAAACCCAACACCTCCCCTATATAAGCTATTTGTCTGATTCTCATACATGCGTAGCCTGCAGGAGCAATTAGGACATCGACCCCAACTTTCGGCTTCTAAACGAAAACAAGGTCTTTGAGGTTGGTGTAATGCGAACAACTAGGGGAGTCAACCCATCAAACCCAACACCTCCCCTATATAAGCTATTTGTCTGATTCTCATACATGTGTAGTCTACAGGAGCAATTAGGACATCGACCCCAACTTTTGACTTCTTAACGAAAACAAGGTCTTTGAGGTTGACGTAATGCGCACAACCAGGGGAGTCGACCCATCAAACCCAACACCTCCCCTATATAAGCTATTTGTCCGATTCTCATACATGTGTAGCCTGCAGGAGCCATTAGGACATTGACCCCAACTTTTGACTTCTTAACGAAAACAAGGTCTTTGAGGTTGGCGTAATGCGCACAACCAAGGGAGTTGACCCATCAAACCCAACACCTCCCCTATATAAGCTATTTGTCTGATTCTCATACATGTGTAGCCTGCAACAACGATTAGGACATCCACCCCAACTTCTGAATTCGTCTGCGTTGACCGCACCAAAGGTGCACGCCTTGGTGCTCACCAAAATCCGACTTCCGACTTCTTCTGCTATGCGGGGTCTTTGAGGTTGGCGCAGTGCGCACAACCAGGGGAGTCAACCCACCGAATGCAACACCTCCCCTATATAAGCTATTTGTCTGATTCTCATACATGCGTAGACTGCAGCAATGATTAGGACATCCACCCCAACTTTTGACTTCTTAAACAAGACAGGGTCTTTGAAGTTGGTGCAGTGCACACAACCAGGGGAGTCGACCCATCAAACGCAACACCTCCCCTATATAAAGCTATTTGTCCGATTCTCATACGTGTAGTCTGCAGCAGCGATTAGGACATCGACCCCAACTTCCGAATTCGTTTGCATTGACCGCACCAAAGGTGCACGCCTTGGTGTGCACCCTGGAGTGCACTTTGGTGCTCACCTCGGTGCACACTTTGGTGTGCACCTCGGTGTGCACCAAAGGTGCGCACCTTGGAGCGCACCAAAGGTGTACACTTTGGAGCGCACCACATAGGGTCTTTGAGAGGTTGGCGCAGTGCGCACACCAAGGTGGGTGTTGAGGTGCGTGCCGAGGTGGGTGGGTGCTAGGGTGCGCTCCATGGTGGGTGCCAGGGTGGGTGCGTGCTAGGGTGGATTCCAAAGAGGGTCATAGGGTGGGTGCCAAGGTGGGTTGGTGATATAGTGGGTTCAAAGGTGGGTACTAGGGTGGGTTCCAAGGTGGGTCACAAGTTGGGTGCCAGGATGCGTGGGTGTTAGGTTGGGTGCCAAGGTGGGCTCCTGCGTGGGTGGGTGCTAGGGTGGGTTTCAAGGTGGACGCGAGGGCGGGTGCCAAGGTGGGTAACAAGTTGGGTGTTAGGATGGGTGAGTGCTAGAGTGGGTGCCAAGGTGGGTGGGTGCTAAGGTGGATGCCAAGGTGGTTCACAGGGTGGGTGGGTTCTAGGGTGAGTTCCAAGGTGGGTCACAGGTTCAGTGCTAGGGTGGGTGTCAAGGCGGGTGTCGAGGTGCCTGGGTGCTAGGGTGTGGATGCCAATGTGGGTCATAGGGTGGGTACTAGGGTGGGCTGCAATGTGGGTGCCAAGGTGGGTAACATGCTCGGTGGGTTCTAAATTGGGTGCCAGGGTGGGTGTGCACCCACCTTGCCCGAGGTGGGTGCCAAGGTGCCAGTGTGGGTGGGTGCTAAGGTGGATGCCAAGGTGGGTGAGAAGGTGGGTGATAGGTTGAGTGGTAGGATGGGTGGGTGCCAAGATGGGTCACAGGGTGGGTGCAAGGGTGGGTAGGTGCTAGGGTTGGTGTCAGGGTGGGTGGGTGCTAGGTTGGGTTCCAAGGTGGGTGCGAGGGTGAGTGTCAAGGTGGGTCACAGGTTAGGTGCTAGGATGGGTGAGTGCTAGGGTGCAAAGGTGCCAGGGTGGGTGCTAGGATGGGTCGATGCTAGGGTGAGTGGCAAGGTGGGTCCACAAGTGTCAAGGTGGGTGCCGAGGTGGGTGCCAAGTCGGCGACTGCTATGGTGGATGCCAAGGTGGGTCACGGGGTGGGTGCCAAGTTGCTAGGTTGGGTTCCAAGGTGGGTGCCAACGTGGGTGCTAGGGTGTGTGGGTTAAAGGGTGTGTCACAACGTGGGTGCCAGGATGGGTGCGCACCCACACTGGCCAAGACGGGTGCGGGTGCAAGGTTGGGTTCCAAGCCCGGTCACAGGCTGGGTGCTAGGATGGGTGGGTGCCAAGGTGGGCACCAGGGTGGGTGCACCCACCCTGGCCAAGGTGGGTCACGGGGTGGGTCCTAGGGTGGGTAACGGGGTGGGTACTAAGGTGCGTGCCAAGGTGGGTCATAGGGTGGGTGCCAAGGTGGGCACCAGGGTGGGTGTGCACCAACCCTAGCCAGGGTAGGTCACGGGGTGGTTGTCGGGGTGGGCGTCAAGGAGCCAAGGTGGGTGGCAAGTAGCCAAGTTGCGTGCCAAGGTGGGTGTCGGGGTGGGTGCCAAGGATCCAAGGTGGGTGCCAAGGAACCAAGGTGGGTGTCTGGGTGGGTGCCGAGGTGGGAGCCAGGGTGGGTCCCAAGGTGAGTGCAAAGGTGGGTGCCAGGGTCAAGGTGAGTGCCAATGTGGGTTCCAAGGTGCCAGGGTCAGGGTGAGTGCCAATGTGGGTTCAAAGGTGCTAAGTTGGGTGCGAGGTTGGGTGCGAGGGTGGGTGGGTGCCAAGGTGTGCTAGGTGGAAGCCCGGGTGGGTCGGCATCCCATGGGTGTCGAGTTGGGTGCCTGATGGGTGCTTCTTGTCAAGTTTTAGTCGTCGGGACTCATTTCGAGCCTTAGAGGTCGTTTCTTGTCCGGTTGCCCTGTCTTCGACCTGGGAACCCAATTTTGGTCCTCGGGTCCCATTTTTTTTTGTCTCGCATCCCACTTTTGGCCTGTGGCCTTTTCGGGGTCGATTCTCGTTTTGGGCATCAGAGCATGTTTCTTCTCCTAAAACCCAATATTTGTTTATTAAGTCTCGGAACACATTTTTGTTCTCGTGGACCCATCATGGGTCTTGGAACGCATTTGTGGTCCTTGGGTCCCATTTTGCATCCCGAAACTTGTGTTTTGGTGCTTGATCCCTATTTTGGGTGCCCACCTTGCACCAAGTGCGCACCCGGGGCAAACCGAGCGCCTTGGTGCACCGGGGCAAGATCGAGCGTGCACCCGAGGCGCCCCGAACATGCACCAAGGTGCACTCGGCCCACATGTGAGCGCAGGTCGTTGCGCCCGAGGTGGTGTGTGGGCACCGCGTTGCAGACGGGACACTGCACGCACACGACGCCCCCTCCAGGTGCACGCACGTAGGCCGGGCCGGGTGCACACCCGACGCCCTAGCAAGGTGCGCGCACCCGGGCAGGGCTCACACTTGGCGAACGGGGCGCACTTCGCGAGGGAGGGTGTGCACCTCGACGGGGGTGGGTGGCCGGGGTGGATTCGCACGTGGGTCGCGGTTTGCTAAGTACACACTGCGACAAGCTCATAACGGGTGCGATCATACCAGCATTAGTGCACCGGATCCCATCAGAACTCCGCAGTTAAGCGCGCTTGGGCCGGAGTAGTACTGGGATGGGTGACCTCCCGGGAAGTCCCGGTGTTGCACCCTTTTTTAGTTTTTCGCCGGGCGTCGCAATGCTATTTGAATAAACCTTTTGCCCGTTTGCGTTCTCGTCGGGGCCGGGCCGGGCCGGGGTGCGCTGCCCGCACTACCGCGCGCGCGGGGGGCGACACCGAGCGCGCACCCGAGGCGCCCCGAGCACACAGGCCACGGTGCAACCCGGGCGTTGTGCGCGCACCCCGGTGCGCCCGAGGTGCTGCGCGCGCACCCAGGTGAAATCGGTGTGCACCTCGGCCAGTGCGCGCTCGGTCGAGTCGCGCACGTTGGCCAAGGTGCACGGTGATGTTTCTTACTCTAAGGTTCCGCACCAGACGCCCGGGACAGGTGAGCGAAGCTGGGCGGGGCCGGGTGCGCGGCCGGGGCAGGTGCACGCAGCTGGAGAGAGCTTTGGAGCACACTTCGGAGCGCACCAATGATGCGCTCCATTCAAAAGTTTCCTGAAAAGGCAAAAAAAGTTGAGATTATAGAATTTCCCACTTGAGAGATTGTAAAAAAAAAAAATTTAAAATGAAGGAAACGCGGGTGCCAAGGTGTGCGCAGCCCAGCCAAGGTGTGCGCACCAAGGCGCCCACCCTGGCGAAGGTGCACGCAAGGTGCGCACCCGAGGCAAACCGGACAATTAACCCAACTTTCGACTTCGCGCGCACCTTGGAGCGCACTTCGGAGCGCTCCTTGGTGCGCACCAATCTTGGGCACCTCGGAGTGCACCATGGCGCCCACCAAGGTGCGCACCCGGGGCAAACCGAGCTCCGACTTCGTGCGCACCTTGGAGCGCACGAAAGGTGCGCACCATGGCGCCCACCAAGGTGCGCAGCCCAGCCAAGGCGTGCGCATCAAGGTGCGCACCCTGGCGAAGGTGCGCACCCGGGGCAAACCGAGCTCCGACTTCGTGCGCACCTTGGAGCGCACAAAAGGTGCGCAACCCAGCCAAGGTGTGCGCACCCCGGTCAAACCGAGCTCCGAATCGTGCGCACCAGAGGTGCACGCCATCGTGCGCACCTTGGAGCACACTTCGGAGCCCTCCTTGGTGCGCGCCGATGTTGCGCACCTCGGAGCGCACCCGGGGAAAACAATGCAATTAACCCGACTTTCGACTTCGTGGGCACCTCGGAGCGCTCTCGGGTTCGCACCTCGGAGCACACCGAGGTGCGCACCTTTGATGCGCTGCCTTCACCAATTTCCAGAAAAGGCAAGAAAACATTGAGAAGGTGTGCGCACCGAGGTGCCCACCCTGGCGAAGGTGCACGCGAGGTGCGCACCCGGGGCAAACCGGGCTCCGACTTCGTGCACGCCGCACCTTGGAGCACACTTCGGAGCGCTCCTTGGTGCGCACCAGGGCGCGCAACCCAGCCGAGGTGCCCACCCCGGCGAAGGTGCACGCGAGGTGCGCACCCGGGGCAAACCGGGCTCCGACTTCGTGCACGCCATGGTGCCCACCGCGGCGAAGGTGCACGCGAGGTGCGCACCCGGGGCAAACCGGGCTCCGACTTCGTGCACGCCGCACCTTGGAGCACACTTCGGAGCGCTCCTTGGTGCGCACCATGGTGCCCACCAGGGCGCGCAACCCCGCCGAAGGTGCACGCGAGGTGCGCACCCGGGGCAAACCGGGCTCCGACTTCGTGCACGCCGCACCTTGGAGCACACTTCGGAGCGCTCCTTGGTGCGCACCATGGTGCCCACCAGGGCGCGCAACCCCGCCGAAGGTGCACGCGAGGTGCGCACCCGGGGCAAACCGGGCTCCGACTTCGTGCACGCCATGGTGCGCACCGCGGCGAAGGTGCGCACCCGGGGCAAACCGGGCTCCGACTTCGTGCACGCCGCACCTTGGAGCACACTTCGGAGCGCTCCTTGGTGCGCACCAGGGCGCGCAACCCAGCCGAGGTGCCCACCCCGGCGAAGGTGCACGCGAGGTGCGTACCCGGGGCAAACCGGGCTCCGACTTCGTGCACGCCGCACCTTGGAGCACACTTCGGAGCGCTCCTTGGTGCGCACCATGGTGCCCACCAGGCCGCGCAACCCAGCCAAGGTGTGCGCACCAAGGTGCACGCGAGGTGCGCACCCGGGGCAAACCGGGGTCCGACTTCGTGCACGCCGCACCTTGGAGCACACATCGGGGCGCTCCCGGGTTCGCACCGGCGTTGCGCACCGTGGTGGGCACCTCGGAGCACACCAAGGTGGGCAGCGAGGTGCGCACCTTTGATGCGATGCCTTCACTAATTTCCATAAAAGGCAAAAAAAAAACGAGATTTTAAAATTTCCGTTTTGAAAGATAGTGAGAAAAAGGGAATGCTGGTGCCATCTTGAGCCCGCCCTGGTGCGCAGCCCAGCCAAGGTGTGCGCACCAAGGTGCCCACCCTGGCGAAGGTGCGCGCCCGGGCAATTAACCCAACTTCCAACTTCGCGCGCGCCAGGGTGGGAGCGCACCCAACAACCGGGCCTGGGAAGAGCCAATGCGAGAAACCCCACCAAACGCTCTGACAAAAAAAGAGGGGGCGCTCCAGTAACCCCGCTTCGGAGCGCACCCTGGGCAAACCCAGCCAAGGTGCCCACCCCGGCCAAGGTGCAGGCGAGGTGCGCACCCGGGGCAAACCGGGCTCCGACAACGTGCACGCCGCACCTTGGAGCACACTTCGTAGCGCTCCCGGGTGCGCACCTCAGAGCACACCAAGGTGGGCAGCGAGGTGCGCACCTTTGATGCGCTGCCTTCACTAATTTCCAGAAAAGGCAAAAAAAAAAGGAGATTTTAAAATTTCCGTTTTGAAAGATAGTGAAAAAAACGGAACGCGCGTGCCATCTTGAGCCCGCCCTGGTGCGCAGCCCAGGTAAGGTGCCCACCCTGGCAAAGGTGCGCACCCGGGCAATTAACCCTACTTCCGACTTCGTGCGCGCCAGGGTGGCAACCGGGCCTCGGAAGAGCCAATGCGAGAAACCCCACCAAACGCTCCGACAAAAAAAGAGGCGGCGCTCCAATAACCCCGCTTCGGAGCGCAGCCGGGGCAAACCCAGCCAAGGTGCCCACCCCGACGAAGGTGCACGCGAGGTGCGCACCCGGGGCAAACCGGGCTCCGACAACGTGCACGCAGCACCTTGGAGCACACTTCGAAGCACTCCCGGGTGCCCACCGGCGTTGCGCACCGTGGTGGGCAGCGAGGTGCGCACCTTTGATGCGCTGCCTTCACTAATTTCCAGAAAAAGGCAAAAAAAAATGAGATTTTAAAATTTCCGTTTTGAAAGATAGTGAAAAAAAAGGAACGCGGGTGCCATCTTGAGCCCGCCCTGGTGCGCAGCCCAGGCAAGGCATGCGCACCAAGGTGCCCACCCGAGGTGCACACCCGGGGCAAACCGGGCTCCGACTTCGTGCAGGCCGCACCTTGGAGCACACTTCGGAGCGCTCCTTGGTGCGCACCATGGTGCCCACCAGGGCGCGCAACCCAGCCAAGGTCTGCACACCAAGGTGCCCACCCCGGCGAAGGTGCACGCGAGGTGCGCACCCGGGGCAAACCGGGCTCCGACTTCGTGCACGCCATGGTGCCCACCGCGGCGAAGGTGCACGCGAGGTGCGCACCCGGGGCAAACCGGGCTCCGACTTCGTGCACGCCGCACCTTGGAGCACACTTCAGAGCGCTCCTTGGTGCGCACCATGGTGCCCACCAGGGCGCGCAACCCAGCCAAGGTGTGCGCACCAAGGTGCACGCGAGGTGCGCACCCGGGGCAAACCGGGGTCCGACTTCGTGCACGCCGCACCTTGGAGCACACATCGGAGCGCTCCCAGGTTCGCACCAGCGTTGCGCACCTTTGATGCGCTGCCTTCACTAATTTCAAGAAAAGGCAAAAAAAAACGAGATTTTAAAATTTCCGTTCTGAAAGATAGTGAAAAAAACGGAACGCGGGTGCCATCTTGAGCCCTTCCTGGTGCGCAGCCCAGGCAAGTTGTGCGCACCAAGGTGCCCACCCTGGCGGAGGTGCGCGCCCGGGGCAATCCGGGCTCCGACTTCGTGCACTGCATGGTGCCCACCAAGGCGCGCAACCCAGCCAAGGTGCCCACCGCAGCGAAGGTGCACGCGAGGTGCGCACCCGAGGTGCACACCCGGGGCAAACCGGGCTCCGACTTCGTGCACGCCGCACCTTGGAGCACACTTCAGAGCGCTCCTTGGTGCGCACCAGGGCGCGCAACCCAGCCGAGGTGCCCACCCCGGCGAAGGTGCACGCGAGGTGCGCACCCGGGGCAAACCGGGCTCCGACTTCGTGCACGCCATGGTGCCCACCGCGGCGAAGGTGCGCACCCGGGGCAAACCGGGCTCCGACTTCGTGCACGCCGCACCTTGGAGCACACTTCGGAGCGCTCCTTGGTGCGCACCATGGTGCCCACCAGGCCGCGCAACCCAGCCAAGGTGTGCGCACCAAGGTGCACGCGAGGTGCGCACCCGGGGCAAACCGGGGTCCGACTTCGTGCACGCCGCACCTTGGAGCACACATCGGGGCGCTCCCGGGTTCGCACCGGCGTTGCGCACCGTGGTGGGCACCTCGGAGCACACCAAGGTGGGCAGCGAGGTGCGCACCTTTGATGCGATGCCTTTACTAATTTCCATAAAAGGCAAAAAAAAAACGAGATTTTAAAATTTCCGTTTTGAAAGATAGTGAGAAAAAGGGAATGCTGGTGCCATCTTGAGCCCGCCCTGGTGCGCAGCCCAGCCAAGGTTTGCGCACCAAGGTGCCCACCCTGGCGAAGGTGCGCGCCCGGGCAATTAACCCAACTTCCAACTTCGCGCGCGCCAGGGTGGGAGCGCACCCAACAACCGGGCCTGGGAAGAGCCAATGCGAGAAACCCCACCAAACTCTCTGACAAAAAAAGAGGGGGCGCTCCAGTAACCCCGCTTCGGAGCGCACCCTGGGCAAACCCAGCCAAGGTGCCCACCCCGGCCAAGGTGCAGGCGAGGTGCGCACCCGGGGCAAACCGGGCTCCGACAACGTGCACGCCGCACCTTGGAGCACACTTCGTAGCGCTCCCGGGTGCGCACCTCAGAGCACACCAAGGTGGGCAGCGAGGTGCGCACCTTTGATGCGCTGCCTTCACTAATTTCCAGAAAAGGCAAAAAAAAAAGGAGATTTTAAAATTTCCGTTTTGAAAGATAGTGAAAAAAACGGAACGCGCGTGCCATCTTGAGCCCGCCCTGGTGCGCAGCCCAGGTAAGGTGCCACCCTGGCAAAGGTGCGCACCCGGGCAATTAACCCTACTTCCGACTTCGTGCGCGCCAGGGTGGCAACCGGGCCTCGGAAGAGCCAATGCGAGAAACCCCACCAAACGCTCCGACAAAAAAAGAGGCGGCGCTCCAATAACCCCGCTTCGGAGCGCAGCCGGGGCAAACCAAGCCAAGGTGCCCACCCCGACGAAGGTGCACGCGAGGTGCGCACCCGGGGCAAACCGGGCTCCGACAACGTGCACGCAGCACCTTGGAGCACACTTCGAAGCACTCCCGGGTGCCCACCGGCGTTGCGCACCGTGGTGGGCAGCGAGGTGCGCACCTTTGATGCGCTGCCTTCACTAATTTCCAGAAAAAGGCAAAAAAAAATGAGATTTTAAAATTTCCGTTTTGAAAGATAGTGAAAAAAAAGGAACGCGGGTGCCATCTTGAGCCCGCCCTGGTGCGCAGCCCAGGCAAGGCATGCGCACCAAGGTGCCCACCCGAGGTGCACACCCGGGGCAAACCGGGCTCCGACTTCGTGCAGGCCGCACCTTGGAGCACACTTCGGAGCGCTCCTTGGTGCGCACCATGGTGCCCACCAGGGCGCACCCGAGGCAAACCGGGCTCCGACTTCGTGCACGCCGCACCTTGGAGCACACATCGGAGCGCTCCCAGGTTCGCACCAGCGTTGCGCACCTTTGATGCGCTGCCTTCACTAATTTCCAGAAAAGGCAAAAAAAAACGATATTTTAAAATTTCCGTTCTGAAAGATAGTGAAAAAAACGGAACGCGGGTGCCATCTTGAGCCCTTCCTGATGCGCAGCCCAGGCAAGTTGTGCGCACCAAGGTGCCCACCCTGGCGGAGGTGCGCGCCCGGGGCAAACCGGGCTCCGACTTCGTGCACTGCATGGTGCCCACCAAGGCGCGCAACCCAGCCAAGGTGCCCACCGCAGCGAAGGTGCACGCGAGGTGCGCACCCGAGGTGCACACCCGGGGCAAACCGGGCTCCGACTTCGTGCACGCCGCACCTTGGAGCACACTTCAGAGCGCTCCTTGGTACGCACCAGGGCGCGCAACCCAGCCAAGGTGCTCACCCCGGCGAAGGTGCACGCGAGGTGCGCACCCGGGGCAAACCGGGCTCGGACTTCGTGCACGCCGCACCTTGGAGCACACATCGGAGCGCTCCCGGGTTCGCACCAGCATTGCGCACCTTTGATGCGCTGCCTTCACTAATTTCCAGAAAAGGCAAAAAAAAGAAAAAAATGAGATTTTAAAATTTCCGTTTTGAAAGATAGTGAAAAAAACGGAACGCGGGTGCCATCTTGAGCCCGCCCTGGTGTGCAGCCCAGGCAAGTTGTGCGCACCAAGGCACCCACCCTGGCCAAGGTGGGTCACGGGGTGGGTCCTAGGGTGGGTAACGGGGTGGGTACTAAGGTGCGTGCCAAGGTGGGTCATAGGGTGGGTGCCAAGGTGGGCACCAGGGTGGGTGTGCACCAACCCTAGCCAGGGTAGGTCACGGGGTGGTTGTCGGGGTGGGCGTCAAGGAGCCAAGGTGGGTGGCAAGTAGCCAAGTTGCGTGCCAAGGTGGGTGTCGGGGTGGGTGCCAAGGATCCAAGGTGGGTGCCAAGGAACCAAGGTGGGTGTCTGGGTGGGTGCCGAGGTGGGAGCCAGGGTGGGTCCCAAGGTGAGTGCAAAGGTGGGTGCCAGGGTCAAGGTGAGTGCCAATGTGGGTTCCAAGGTGCCAGGGTCAGGGTGAGTGCCAATGTGGGTTCAAAGGTGCTAAGTTGGGTGCGAGGTTGGGTGCGAGGGTGGGTGGGTGCCAAGGTGTGCTAGGTGGAAGCCCGGGTGGGTCGGCATCCCATGGGTGTCGAGTTGGGTGCCTGATGGGTGCTTCTTGTCAAGTTTTAGTCGTCGGGACTCATTTCGAGCCTTAGAGGTCGTTTCTTGTCCGGTTGCCCTGTCTTCGACCTGGGAACCCAATTTTGGTCCTCGGGTCCCATTTTTTTTTGTCTCGCATCCCACTTTTGGCCTGTGGCCTTTTCGGGGTCGATTCTCGTTTTGGGCATCAGAGCATGTTTCTTCTCCTAAAACCCAATATTTGTTTATTAAGTCTCGGAACACATTTTTGTTCTCGTGGACCCATCATGGGTCTTGGAACGCATTTGTGGTCCTTGGGTCCCATTTTGCATCCCGAAACTTGTGTTTTGGTGCTTGATCCCTATTTTGGGTGCCCACCTTGCACCAAGTGCGCACCCGGGGCAAACCGAGCGCCTTGGTGCACCGGGGCAAGATCGAGCGTGCACCCGAGGCGCCCCGAACATGCACCAAGGTGCACTCGGCCCACATGTGAGCGCAGGTCGTTGCGCCCGAGGTGGTGTGTGGGCACCGCGTTGCAGACGGGACACTGCACGCACACGACGCCCCCTACAGGTGCACGCACGTAGGCCGGGCCGGGTGCACACCCGACGCCCTAGCAAGGTGCGCGCACCCGGGCAGGGCTCACACTTGGCGAACGGGGCGCACTTCGCGAGGGAGGGTGTGCACCTCGACGGGGGTGGGTGGCCGGGGTGGATTCGCACGTGGGTCGCGGTTTGCTAAGTACACACTGCGACAAGCTCATAACGGGTGCGATCATACCAGCGTTAGTGCACCGGATCCCATCAGAACTCCGCAGTTAAGCGCGCTTGGGCCGGAGTAGTACTGGGATGGGTGACCTCCCGGGAAGTCCCGGTGTTGCACCCTTTTTTAGTTTTTCGCCGGGCATCGCAATGCTATTTGAATAAACCTTTTGCCCGTTTGCGTTCTCGTCGGGGCCGGGCCGGGCCGGGGTGCGCTGCCCGCACTACCGCGCGCGCGGGGGCGACACCGAGCGCGCACCCGAGGCGCCCCGAGCACACAGGCCACGGTGCAACCCGGGCGTTGTGCGCGCACCCCGGTGCGCCCGAGGTGCTGCGCGCGCACCCAGGTGAAATCGGTGTGCACCTCGGCCAGTGCGCGCTCGGTCGAGTCGCGCACGTTGGCCAAGGTGCACGGTGATGTTTCTTACTCTAAGGTTCCGCACCAGACGCCCGGGACAGGTGAGCGAAGCTGGGCGGGGCCGGGTGCGCGGCCGGGGCAGGTGCACGCAGCTGGAGAGAGCTTTGGAGCACACTTCGGAGCGCACCAATGATGCGCTCCATTCAAAAGTTTCCTGAAAAGGCAAAAAAAGTTGAGATTATAGAATTTCCCACTTGAGAGATTGTAAAAAAAAAAAATTTAAAATGAAGGAAACGCGGGTGCCAAGGTGTGCGCAGCCCAGCCAAGGTGTGCGCACCAAGGCGCCCACCCTGGCGAAGGTGCACGCAAGGTGCGCACCCGAGGCAAACCGGACAATTAACCCAACTTTCGACTTCGCGCGCACCTTGGAGCGCACTTCGGAGCGCTCCTTGGTGCGCACCAATCTTGGGCACCTCGGAGTGCACCATGGCGCCCACCAAGGTGCGCACCCGGGGCAAACCGAGCTCCGACTTCGTGCGCACCTTGGAGCGCACGAAAGGTGCGCACCATGGCGCCCACCAAGGTGCGCAGCCCAGCCAAGGCGTGCGCATCAAGGTGCGCACCCTGGCGAAGGTGCGCACCCGGGGCAAACCGAGCTCCGACTTCGTGCGCACCTTGGAGCGCACAAAAGGTGCGCAACCCAGCCAAGGTGTGCGCACCCCGGTCAAACCGAGCTCCGAATCGTGCGCACCAGAGGTGCACGCCATCGTGCGCACCTTGGAGCACACTTCGGAGCCCTCCTTGGTGCGCGCCGATGTTGCGCACCTCGGAGCGCACCCGGGGAAAACAATGCAATTAACCCGACTTTCGACTTCGTGGGCACCTCGGAGCGCTCTCGGGTTCGCACCTCGGAGCACACCGAGGTGCGCACCTTTGATGCGCTGCCTTCACCAATTTCCAGAAAAGGCAAGAAAACATTGAGAAGGTGTGCGCACCGAGGTGCCCACCCTGGCGAAGGTGCACGCGAGGTGCGCACCCGGGGCAAACCGGGCTCCGACTTCGTGCACGCCGCACCTTGGAGCACACTTCGGAGCGCTCCTTGGTGCGCACCAGGGCGCGCAACCCAGCCGAGGTGCCCACCCCGGCGAAGGTGCACGCGAGGTGCGCACCCGGGGCAAACCGGGCTCCGACTTCGTGCACGCCATGGTGCCCACCGCGGCGAAGGTGCACGCGAGGTGCGCACCCGGGGCAAACCGGGCTCCGACTTCGTGCACGCCGCACCTTGGAGCACACTTCGGAGCGCTCCTTGGTGCGCACCATGGTGCCCACCAGGGCGCGCAACCCCGCCGAAGGTGCACGCGAGGTGCGCACCCGGGGCAAACCGGGCTCCGACTTCGTGCACGCCGCACCTTGGAGCACACTTCGGAGCGCTCCTTGGTGCGCACCATGGTGCCCACCAGGGCGCGCAACCCCGCCGAAGGTGCACGCGAGGTGCGCACCCGGGGCAAACCGGGCTCCGACTTCGTGCACGCCGCACCTTGGAGCACACTTCGGAGCGCTCCTTGGTGCGCACCAGGGCGCGCAACCCAGCCGAGGTGCCCACCCCGGCGAAGGTGCGTACCCGGGGCAAACCGGGCTCCGACTTCGTGCACGCCGCACCTTGGAGCACACTTCGGAGCGCTCCTTGGTGCGCACCATGGTGCCCACCAGGCCGCGCAACCCAGCCAAGGTGTGCGCACCAAGGTGCACGCGAGGTGCGCACCCGGGGCAAACCGGGGTCCGACTTCGTGCACGCCGCACCTTGGAGCACACATCGGGGCGCTCCCGGGTTCGCACCGGCGTTGCGCACCGTGGTGGGCACCTCGGAGCACACCAAGGTGGGCAGCGAGGTGCGCACCTTTGATGCGATGCCTTCACTAATTTCCATAAAAGGCAAAAAAAAAACGAGATTTTAAAATTTCCGTTTTGAAAGATAGTGAGAAAAAGGGAATGCTGGTGCCATCTTGAGCCCGCCCTGGTGCGCAGCCCAGCCAAGGTGTGCGCACCAAGGTGCCCACCCTGGCGAAGGTGCGCGCCCGGGCAATTAACCCAACTTCCAACTTCGCGCGCGCCAGGGTGGGAGCGCACCCAACAACCGGGCCTGGGAAGAGCCAATGCGAGAAACCCCAC